>NC_054712.1:45022687-45157687 GCF_016097555.1 Gigantopelta aegis | reverse complement strand
ACATTTATATTTAGGTATACATTATTTTTTTCTTCCTTTCAACTATTTAACATACATTAAAAAAGATACAATGCGCTATCTGAGATCTTAAAATTACTATCCCTAAAATGTTTTTAGACGGTTGCCTCTAATTACAATGTCTGTAAACACATTTGTATCTACATTGTTTAAAGCATAGATGTTTTGTTTTTCTATTCTAATATAGGTTTGCTGAATACAAATAAATATGTTGTCCATCTGAAAAAGTACGTTTAGGAGTTTCATAATATGAACGTCTGCACATTATTATTGTGTTGAAAATGCGTTGTATCCAATTATAAAGACGTGCTTTTGTTTTTGTTATTTTGACTACATAAGCATTATTTGTCAAATGACCAACAGATGTTTATGGATTCAGCATATTTAAATTTGGTTAGAAAAGTATGTTGAATACAATCCTAAAGACATTATCGCACACACAAAAATGGATAAAAACATAATCTGTGACGCTCTATTATACTTAGATACAATATATTTTTAACACAATCCTATTCTCGTATACTACTATTTTTGGTTCTTTTAATTTTGACCCCCTAAATGTAATTTCTCAGATGGCCAACGTATTTTGTTTTTGAATGAGCACCCCCAAATTAGGTTAGAAAAGTATGTTTAATATAATCCTAAAGAAATGCTCGTACTTCGATAAATAAGCACTTTTTTAAGAAATGGGACCTGACTAATACAGCCATACAGTTAGTCAGACAGACAGACAGACAGACATAACATTATAAAAGGCGATATGGGAGCCCAAGCAATGCTGTCAGATCTACTGGTAGACCAGTAGAACTGGTTTCAATCAGATTGTTACTGCTGCGTGAATTTCACTCCTTTAATGGCGGCCGTACGGTTAAGCCATCTATTGACGTCATAAACTACTGGGCGATAATTGGAAAAACCCGTCTATATGTCACGGTAACCAAATGTTTTACATAAATACCCGATGTTTATTAAATCAGTGTGCTCTACTGATGTTGTCGAACAAAACAAGCTTTAATTCAGCCCATATATCGCTGGCAGTGCTTTATCTATAAATGGACTGCCACCCCCGGTACAGTGCACCCTAAAGAGATCAATAGCTGGACATAAATATTTGATTAGATATATGTAGATTATAGTACACTAATCTGGGATGTGAAGATGGGTCATGACATGACTCCTCAATGAAAGAAATTTGAAGATGTCTGATGAGCAAGAACGTCTACATCTCACTGGGATCACGACTTGGCTGATACTTGCATTTCAAGCAAATACTTACTTTGGGAAAAAACGTTGTGCAAAATATAAAACAAACGGACAAAATGAGGAATTATGTACCACCATAGGGACAAAATATTTGACCGTCCTTCATGACGAGTCCATTTATCTCCCAACCCCGTATACATATACATATACATATACATATACATACACATACACATACACACACACACACATATATATATATACTCAAAGGCAAAATATATGTATATATATTTACCGAAATTTGTTTCGATGTATTCTTTGACGGCTTTATGTTTTTCTTCCGTGTCCAAGATAACCAACCAGGAATTTTCCTTTCTGCAAAGGTTACGTGAACTGATCCACCTTTGACTTGCGTTGTACACCTTGAAGCACAAGTTTAGATGTAGAATCAGTACGTACCCGTCTTCAACTGGACACTCACCTATCGATATATTTACCTTTGTCATTATCTGTGTCTACATAATACATATGCATGTGTTTAACTCTGGATTTTTTTCCATTGGGATTTATGTCATTCAAAGGACAATCTTGACTTTGTTTCTGCTGTAACATGTTTACGGATAATAGGTTTTTTGAAGTAAAATTGCATATTTAAATACATTGCAGATCATCCGAATGTTTGTAATTTCTACAATTTACATTTGTCTCAAGATAAGTTGCTATATGTTAAAACCTATACATTGCAGTACGATGAAAAATAACCTTTTGGTTATACAGGCATTGATATTCTTAGTAGGACGATACGAAGTCATCAATTTTGTTTATTGTCAAATTTGATTTTATTGATATCTACTCGTGATATATTTTTGTTGTTAGTTATTTTTTACGTTTAATACAAATAAACCAAGAGTTAACAGCATGGAGATTGCATCTCACTAGACCTACGCCAGTTTACCTTCGGGTCCTTACTTTTCAAAAAGAAAATGTTTACTAGCCCTTAATTAATTTTGTTCAGTATAACAAGAAGAACAGTTCAGTAACTGCGTTACCTGCCATATCAAAGTAGTGGCGCGATCCTAACGAAGGGAGAGAACTGGCGTTCGCAAGTCTCACAGAATGCAGATGGCATGTCAAATCAGTGTTGTACGTAAACGACCGACAGTCTGGGTGTTGTCTACAATCCGTCGAACATTCCAACAATGTCGTGACGTCATTTCCAGAATATATGACACTGTCTGTAACTGCAACGTCACTCAGCGCATGATTCTTGATCCAAATGGAACGCTGGGCGTCACTGAGAGGAAATAAAAACCAAAACAAAAGAGATTAAAGTTAGTTCATTTTGTTTAACGACAGCACTACAGCACATTGTTTTGGTAATCATCGGCTATTGGATGTCAAACATTTGGTAATTCCGACATGTAAAGAAACCCCGCTACACATACGCCTTCGTGCACAATTCTGCGACCTGTCATTTCCGAAAATAATATCACACAATCGCAAACTTCCTCTGAAATCCACACACACAGTAACACTGAAACCACTATATCAAGTCGGTCTTCACATTCATTTTCACTAATTCAACTTTTGAGAACTGCAATTTTAATATAGGTAGTAGATAAACCTTCTAAATATTTTGACGCTCTCCCTCATGTTAATTAGTTAAAAATTCATCGACAAAAAAATTGCGTTATCAGTTGATGTTTTGTTATTTTAAATTATATAACGTTTTATCCACATTTGATTCAGAAAATTAAAATTTATAAAACCTTATGTAAATCAATATAATGAATCAGAGATTTGACGGAAAAAAACGAATGTAACTTTCTAAGGGAATTCCCTTATTTGTGTATTGATACGTTTGTAAATCATTGTGGAATAGAGTTTGATTGGGTTTTTTAATATATTTTTGTATAATAGCAATATTAATGCATTTGAAATTATAACAATTGAACTTATATTTTTGACGTTCATGCGTTTTACACACTTATGTATGAACCGTTTCGCGATACGCCATTCATACAGTGTGTAAAACGATTTTGGTGTCAAAAATATAACGTTCAATTATTAATTGAAATGAAATTAAGCACACATAGTCTGTAATGGACTAGCTACTTTATTACAATATTTTAAAGTAAATTATTTCATTTATGTTACCATGGCAACAATTACAAAGTTCAAAAGATTTGTTCTTTGATAATACTTAATAAAAAACAATTTGAAATTAATTAATTTCGTTTGATATAAGACTATATCTTTATTTGTTAATCATCTTTATGATCTGAATGGGTTTTCCCCAGAAAACACCTTTATTTGATCAAACAAATGACATGACATGATCAGTATACTCAGTTTTATTTCATCACAATTTTCGGCATTAACTACAGTTTTAAAAGTGTTACTGTTAGTATATGTTTTATTAATTATTCTTCATAAGAATATTAAATGTCCTTTAAATTAATATAATGTTTATAATTTTAAAAATTGAAGCAGGTTTACTTTCACCAAAATCATTGAATAGTGTTATTATAATTCTCTGACCCTTATACAACAAGAATGCATCTGATTAATATGAAGGTCACAAGTTCAAAGGTCAAAGGTCATGTACATAGTTAATAATGAAAACAATAGTTTCCCATCGATTACATACCAAATCATTTAAGAAATTTACTTCAAACTTCTATCTTATGAACTTCTAACTAGACAAACTAACTAATGCACATATTACTTTGTGTGTCATAGATTATCGGGTTAAAGGTCAAGGTCACATACAAAATAGGCAATTGTTAACAAACTGACAGAAAACTTCTACTATGCATCACCAATCTATATTTTGCTTTTGGGGTCACCAGGTCAAATGTCAAGGTCACAATGGATAGAAATAATCAATTGTCAATGTATTTCTTATGGAACTGTTTACGAAATTGATCTTAAACTTCTACCTTATGAACTTCAAACTAGGCAAACTAACTAATGCACATATTACTTTGTAGGTCATAGATTATAAGGTCAAAGGTCAAGGTCACATATAAAAGAGTCAGTTGTTAGGCATTTCTTACAAAACGTCTTACAAAATTGTTAAACAAACTGACCTAAAACTTCTACAATGCAACACTGATCTATATTTCAGGTCAAATGTCAAGATCACAATAAATAGAAAGAATCAATTGTCAATGTATTTCTTATGGAACCGTTTAAGAAATTGACCTTAAACTTCTATATCATGACCATCATGCTAAGCATATCCATATTTTGTTTTTGAGGTCACGGTCACAGTAAAAGGAGACAAATTTTCAATGTATTTCCTACAAAACCGTTTAACAAACTGACATCAAACTTCTACTTTATGACTTTTATATTAGACTGATCCATAACTATCTAGCTTTTGGGGTCACCCGGTCAAAGGTTAATGTCATATTTTACTCATTGTGTCACTACCAAACTACTTAACAAACCAGCGAAGGGGGAGGGGGTATAGGGCCACACACCCAATTAAACCTTTTTTAAAACTATTAAATTTTATAAAATCATACATACATACATACAGTGTGGGCTGCCCCCTCCCAAATATGTGTTGCCCCCTTCCCCATGTAACAAACTGACCTCAGTTGTCTGCTGCATGACCTTAGTGCTAGATATCAACATATAATAAGGTTGGGTCATTAGGTCAAAGGTCAAAGTTACCTACGTAAAAACAAAACATGCAAAGTAGGGTTTTTTTACAAACCATTCAACAGATATCACTATCACGTGCTAAATGATTTTAAGTAATTACCAGTAAAACATTTACGTTAGATTTCTAAGTATTGCTGTTCAAATCATTGAGAACAAACACCACAAAATCCTCATGTAAAGAATAGTTTCAGAACGACTTGTAAGGTCAGGGTCAAATATCAAGGTCACTGTATATAATTTTCTAAAAGAAGATTTTTACGTGATTTTACTGCAATCCATTTGACAGGTTCACCTAAAACCTGTCACCAGAGGACGAACAGGCTTCATACTTTTAGGTGCATGTTGCTGAGAAAAAAGTTAACAACTGCATACTTTGATACCACAAAAATCAGCAGGACCTGGCGTTTGTAAAGAAAGTCTATATGAAAAAATGCCCTTGAAACTCACTTCACCAATGGAGGAACATGGGGATTACCAGGGACATAGGCTGGGGCTGCAAATACCCCCACCCGCACCCCGTGTGTTTTTTATAGTGCATATTAGGCTTGTTTGTACTAAGAAGTACATTATTATGCAGATCTAACTTCTCAGATATAACAGCAACTTCCTGATCTCTGTATAATAATAAATTTTGACATCCAATAGCCGATGATTAATATATCAATGTGCTCTAGCGGTGTTTTTAAAAAGAAAAGAAAAAACTACTTTTTGTTGATCATTGTGGCCAGTCAACAATATGTAATGCAAAATCTTGCACTTTTAATACCTGCTCTCTCATGTAACGTTTTGTTCCTGTGAGACCACCATCACAATAAATTATAGAATATCAGGTTTCTACGTTTTGATAACGTGGTTATTTGGCGAGGTTTAGATAACAGTGTAACCGGCGAGCTTCAGCAAGCCTGTTACACTGATATCAAAATGTAGTAACCTGATTCTTGTTTTATCATCCAACCCCTTTCAAGTTATATTTCTGTAATATGTTTCGGTCAAAAGCGGTATAGAAACGCATCCCACGATTGCTCCCCCCTCCCTCCTTGAGAGCGTAACGTAAACATGCACGGTGGAGACGGGCTCTAGCCCCTCCCCCAATAATTCTGAATCAAAGGTATTATTGTAGTAAATCTCAAAGCAGAGATTAATTTTATTTCTAGAATGCAGGAAATTGCATTTTATGCCATCTAGTTTTCAAAAGTTTACGGGGGAGTACCCCGAACCCCTAAAATATTAGTGTTTTCACTTAATTTGCAACTACTGTAACAACTACTTTTGACTTACAAAGACGTTATCAAAATATTTAAAAAATAACATGGAGGAAAAAAGTACGAAACATGCACACCATTTGAAAAAATAAGATTGTCTGCTTAAACTCACACAAAAAAATCGCTTTGGATGTGTTGCGAAAAATCACAAATGATATTTGTTAACGAAAATAGTTGAATTAAAACAAAACGTTGTATTATTCTATCTTAAATGTATTATATCGGACAGGCCTATTACTAACAACTACGATACAACAGATCGTCGACTGTATCGAAACAGGATACACCTAATTTGCATATCAAGGTCACATGATTCGCTGTTTAACTGTTGGTCCATCTTCATAAATCAAGGCTAATATTCGTTCCTTGTATTGAGCCTTGATACATGTAGTCAAGATTACTGATATCCACTACTAGCGCCCTCTATTGGAAGAAAATTTGTAACACCGATTATGTCCCTTACACGATGACATCGCTGACCAATCACAGCATCGGTAACATGTGACAATCTTGAAAGCAATATCAAAAATTACCCGCCGAAACCAATTTTTTTAGCATATCGTGACAAACACGACACGTTTCCACGGACGCTGACGCTGCCATCTTTGTTTACAATAACAAGGGAATCTATAAGGAGCGTTGCGATTCGTTGCAATCAGATCTCATCGCATCCAATGAAATTTAAGCATTGTGTGGCACGATGTCTTGACGACATGTATCAAGGCTGAATACGAGGAACGAATATCAGCCTTGATTTATGAAGATGCTGTTGGTCGGAAAGCCCGAAAGCATGGAAAGAAAACATTTTCGATGTCAGTTTTATTTTAATATAGTGTTCATCATTAAAATAATTTATCTTGGGTGTCAAATATTATTTTGACCGCCTTTATAAAAACAAATCTACTTTTATCAGTTAGCGATATTAATTCGATGGATTCATTTGAGGAAGATAAAAATAAAACGAACATAAAATGTTATCCCACGTTAGTGGATTATTCCCAAAAATCTTTATTATTTTTATTTGTTTAAATCTCTTTAAAATCTTTATTAAGATATAATAATAATAATATTATTATTATTATTAAATTTTGTTTTATTTAGGCAATTCATAATTTTGAATAGTTATATAGGCCTGTAAATCGCATACAAGATTACACTACATTACCGTACCATAGAGTTTAGTGAAGTTTTTATGAAGTACAACAATAATACACCAACAACAATAATTTAAAAAAAAGAAAGAAGAAAAAACAACAACAAGTAAAAACAGCAAAAAACAACACGACTGATATTCGTTGATAGACTGGCGTTACTTACATCTTTCGTGATAAAAGGAAGTGGTACGTGTCGTGCTGTTATACGAACCATCTTTGTAATAAATATCAACTGCTTTATAACATCTGATATAACTTCAATCAATCATTCTTTTAAAGTCGATTGGGAAAGTGATGATGATGATAACTAGTTTAACGTGCCCATATACCACTAGGGTTTCGAACACGCCCATCCCGAGTCCGACCTCCGATAAGATCGGTGGCCTGACTCGGGATGGAGGGGGGGGGGGGGGGGTTTGAAAATGGGCAGAATTTTGAAAATAGCAATTAGTAAAAACGTTAATAGAATAAATAAAAAAATAAAAAGGTTACAAGCCAAAAATAAAAAAAGAATTGACTGCTCGGCCGAATATTTATATAATTTGGAGCATTTTAGAAGGACAGTCCAAAATTAAATAAGAGAAAGAAGAGAGGATCGGACTATTTAATAATATTACAAAAAAGAAGTAATTTCGACATAAAATTTTGAACGCAGATCTAAACGTTTAAAGTCCGATCGATATGTCCACGCGAGTGGCCTCGTTAAGGCCGTTTGGGTGCACAGCTTAAAGGGACGAGATGGGTTGCATCCCGTCAAGAAAACCCCTAGATTGACAGTCGATAGACGTTGAAGGTGTAGTGCTGTGCTGAAATACAGATCTTGAGAAGCCGGATCCGTCTGAACGAGTAGAGTATCAGACTAGGGTATAGTCCAGTCGTCATGGGTTGGTATAGTGGTGCGGACGGGCCCGATTCCGGAGGATACGAGATGGTATCATTATAAAGCAATGTAAAGTCTAGAAAAAGAGTAGTAGGGGCCGACCCCACTTCCTATTTCTTCTTAGAATGGGGCGGTCAATCTTCCAGTGCTGGTAGGACAGGCTCGGACATGTAGAGACTAAACGCGAACAACCGTGGCGTTCTGCAGAATGGTCGTCATACGAGTCACGAAAAAACAAGTCAACATAGTCAGACGGAGAAATGACGTGGAGGCGAGGAATCTCGCTGAAAAAGAATCCAACCTGGTGGTGCAGACTGTCGAAACGAGAAGCGTTCCAGCGTTCAATCAGTTCCAATGGCCGCATACATCCCAGTAGAAAACTTCATTTCGCTGACAAAAACAACGAAATGAAGGACCCCCAAGTCGAGCACACGAAAGCACGTGCAGTGTGCACAAGCGAAACAAACACGTCTTACTGCGTGGAGCTCCAGACTGGGAATGCGTGGGAAAGTGAAACGAGATCAACAATGACAACACGTGATCAGCAGTAACAATGGCGCGAATAGTTTGAAGCGAAACTACACTGTTCCTGTAATTCTGGTGATATAGCAATGTATAATACAATGTATGCACTGAGGAATAAAAACTGCAACATCATAGATTAAAAACAAACGCATCTTTAATTTGTTTGTTTTTTAATTTGCAATAAACACAGATTCTCAGCATCCAGTTGTCTATATCTTAGAGGATTTTATGCACCTATTATTCATTAACGTTTTCATATGTAAAAAAACTAAAACAGTCAAATCATAGCGACGCTATGACAACGATTCCATGTGATGTCATAATATTTGACCTAGAGCAGAACAGAACGGAACTTTATTACAAGTTCAAGTTCTTTATTGCGTTAAATTTTGCAACTATCAGCATTATAACAATGAAATACAATATTATGTACAATAGTGCGGAACAATGGTGGAGAATGACTTACATAAATGCATACACATATACCGATAAAAACAATCCATCTATATCTATATATAAACAATCATCAATATGGGTCACACAAATATAGATATATTAAGTTGTTTGTAGTAATAGCATATCCCTCATTTTATTCGCCTGTAGTAAGTATTTGTCATGGTTATTTATCTCCTTATTGCTTGTAGTTGACAATAGCTGTATTAGTTTAAAAACACTGGGGTTCTTGGAGTAGTATTTCATAGTAAATCTATTTCTTAAAGTTTCGTATCGTGGACACTAAAGAATAACATGAAACTCATCCTCAATCTCATTAATATTACTCTTTGTGTTCTCTCGATATGTTTGTACCTACCAGCTTCAATATTTAGCCTGTGTGCACAAATTCTAATTTTCGTTATTTCTTTTATATTACGTGAATCAATTGGCTTCGTCAGATATGTTTGTAATTGATATTCCTTTATTAAGTGTTTATATAGTGATCTTTTGACGACGCTGTTATTAAACTGTAGGACTTTTGTTTAAATACATCAAATATTATTTCTTTAATTATGTAATAAAAACAGATATGGGTATGGGTCGATTTCCACATATAACTTAGCCCAAGCGTATCTAATTCCTGCTTAATATACGTTAGCCAAATTACATTCAGGCCGTTCCACAACGGCGTTAGAGGAACATACATAATAAATAAAATAAACATGACAAGATGGTTTACAGGAGGATGAAATAATAACATATGATAATACATAATACATGTATGTACTTGTATATGATATTAATTGATAATAACTGTAACAGAAGTAGTAGCAGTAGCAGTAGTAGTAGTAGTAGTAGTAGTAGTAATAATAATAAATAAAAATAATAGTAGTAATAATAATAATAATAATGGTGGTAGCAGTAATGGTAGTCGTAGTAGTATAATAATAATAGTAGTAGTAATAATATAATAATAATAATAATAATAATAATAATAATAATAATAATAATAATAATAATAATAATAATAATAATTGTAATATAGCTATGAAACAGTGTTGATTGTGACATGAGTTATTCAGTTACCAGGACGTTTAAAAACCTGGCAAATTACATTTATAAATTTCGCCAACGTCTTTAATACACTTATTTTCTTACTGCTCATTAGTTCTTTGAATTTGTAGGTGCTTGGTCTAGTATAATAATAGGGATGTAGAAACCTTACTCGGGAATTATGAAACAATTTACATACAAATAAATAATGGAATTAATCACCGATGTCACTTTCATCACATAAAGTACACAATCTGTCTTAAAATAATATGTTATTCCACCTTCCAGTTTCTACAGGTAAATAGTGATTTGACGTTCTAGATTTAATAATTAATCTCCACAACCTTTCGGGAATTATATTAAATATTTTTAAAAAATGAGTTCTTCTTTAAAAAGTTGATAGGTTTTGCCTCTTGATGACATTGATATGCTATTGTTCCATATTTGTAAAAAAAATAATCATTTTGCCTAATTTTAAGTTGTTGTGTGAGCCAAGTTAACGATAAAAAGTATGTGATATCCAAACATTGCTCATTCCTAAATGCTCCAAAATATGTTTAATACTAGTGAGCCAATTATAATTTATTCTATTTGTAACATGATCTGTCAAAATAAATCTGTATAGAAGAAATAATAATTTTGATTGTTTCCCTGAAATAATGCGTGCCCAGTAACAAACCATTCTTCTTTGAATATTTAATTCAACGGGCATTTTCCCCAATTATCCGTATAACATAAATAATGGGATGATTTTTTTTGTTGGCAAGATGTGTCGAAGAAATTTATTTGAACAGAATCACATATATCGTTTTTCCATATCCCCAAACCTCGCTACCGTATAACAAGATTTGGAGAACCATTGATTAAAAAAGTGTAAGTTTACACTCAATCGATAGATTATTGTCTTCAGAGTTCGCCAGTAGAAAATACATAGCTTTAGTTGTTTGATGTTTTAATCGGGCCTTGGCCGTTTTAAAATTATTTAATTTGCTAAAAGTGACCCCAAGGTATTTAAATTCCTTAACATTTTCAAGAACATATTTTCCAATTTTGAAAATTAAAACTTTTTGACTTATTTATCTTCAGTTTCCATTTGTTACAGTACTGATCGAATACGTTTAGTGTGTGTTGTAAATCAGCTGCATTGGTAGCTAGTATAATAGTATCATCTGCATAAAGTAAGCAAAGTAAGTGAATGCCGGTGTCGAGCGGGTTTTGTTGGGGTAACTCCTTTACATTCAAAATTAATTAAATATTTGTCTAGGTCATTTAAATAAAGGAAAATAGGACTGGGGATAAAAGTTCACCCTGACGGACGCCGTTGCTGCATGGGAATAATGAAGATTTCTGATTGTTTGCATATATTAATTTGGTATATTTATATAGCTTTATACATTTGGTACAGGTCTCGGTGGCGTCGTGGTAGGTCATCGGTCTACAGGCTGGTAGGTACTGGGTTCGGATCCCAGTCGAGGCATGGGATTTTTAATCCAGATACCGACTCCAAACCCTGAGTGAGTGCTCCGCAAGGCTCAATGGGTAGGTGTAAACCACTTGCACTGACCAGTGATCCATAACTGGTTCAACAAAGGCCATGGTTTGTGCTATCCTGCCTGTGGGAAGCGCAAATAAAAGATCCCTTGCTGCTAATCGGAAGAGTAGCCCATGTAGTGGCGACAGCAGGTTTCCTCTCAAAATCTTTGTGGTCCTTAACCATATGTCTGACGCCATATAACCGTTAATAAAATGTGTTGAGTGCGTCGTTAAATAAAACATTTCTTTCTTTATTGATACATTTAGTAGATATATATATATTTTTTTACCATTTATGCTATAATCCAGTAGCTTATGCCGTAAGTGTGTACCAGATACCATATCAAAAGATTTCTGGAAATCGACAAAAGTGCAGAATAATTTCTGGTGTTTTTTTTTTTTTTAAATGTCTATCAAAGTATGTAATGTGAAAATATGGTCTATTCTTGAATATCCTTTTCGAAAAGCTGACTGCGCTTCACTCAACATATAATTTTCCTCAATAAATCTTTTTAAGCGGTTATTCAGTATAGTTGTAAATAATTTAGAATAGCAGTAGAGTAAAGTTATGGTTCGATAATATTCAGGTAATGAACGGTCCCCTTTATTTTTATAGATTGGGATAATTGTACCTTTAAGCCATTCGTCTGGGAAAACAGAATGATCTAGTATTGTATTAAACAATTTAACGTAGACTGGAATGAATAAGTCAGCAGTAGATTTAATATATTCATTAATTACTTGGTCTGTGCCGGCCGCTTTGTTATTTTTCAGTTGATTTATGGCCCTTTTAATTTCGTCTTCGCTAAATTTTCCGTTCATGATATCATTATTATTTACTTCATTTATATTAGATTCTGGTACAGTATCATTTTGGTCACTCTTATTTACATCACTGAATTTTTTTTTTTAATTATCCACTGAAGGTGTGTGTTTTTCTGGTGTTTTCGGTCCCTTAAATATTTTTTATAAAATATTTTGGGTCATCGGAACGTCGCATTTTCTTTTCCGTAATGAATTTACTTTTTGAAATGGCTTTTGCTATTCACTTTTTATACGGCTTACTAGCATTTGCTAATCTAACTTTGTTAGCTATATTTTTATTTATTGCATACTGCTTTTTCGACTACTTTTACTACGTGTATACACATCTGCAGCACTCTACGGGTTAATTATTTAATTGGACTTACCTGAATTTATAGTCTTTGTAAG
Source organism: Gigantopelta aegis (assembly GCF_016097555.1). Lineage (NCBI taxonomy): Eukaryota > Metazoa > Mollusca > Gastropoda > Neomphalida > Peltospiridae > Gigantopelta > Gigantopelta aegis. The sequence goes on along the minus strand of NC_054712.1, from coordinate 45,144,737 downwards.
ATGTTGCAGACTGATACTGTTCAATAATTAAAGACTAGCCCATCTAAATTTGCGCCCAAATTATATTATATTAATACTTTATATAGGTTAAGAATGTTAATATTTCTCTTTGCGGGCGCAGCCAAAATTTATTAACGCCAATTTTCCCCTTTTTTATACTTTTGGTGTTAATATTCGAAATTTCAAAATTGACCGTATTTGTTAGGTTACCCATGTCCCGAGTCAGACCCCCGATCCTATCGGAGGCCGGACTCGGAATAGGCGTGTTCGAAACCCTAGTGGTATATGGACACATTAAACCAGTTACTAAGCTAAGCAAACTAATAGAGCCTTATGTCGATTAAAATTAGATATTAAATACATTTTCCAGTGTGTTTGCGGTCGTGTGCTTATGTTTGTAGTTGTAATTTATCATTTTACTTCGTAGGCCTAATCATGGTACGAAATTAGCCCGAGTACTCTGACTGTAAGAGAGCTAGACGGACATTTGGACATAATTACGCTCTCATTACAGTCAGTGACCAAGCTATGTATATTTTTGGCAATTCCCGACAACCAAAAAGTTGGCAAAATGTCCGTCTAGCTCTCTTACAGTCAGAGTACTCGGGCTAGGTACGAAATTAGCTCTTTCTTTTTTTTCTAACCGGCGCAGTATGTTTTGTTTTGTTTTTCAACAGGACCTTTAAAGATTTTAGCAGGTCTGACGAAAGTGTAACAGGCCCAGATGTCAAACTATCAACATATAACAGTGAAAATGTAGCAACAGTGGTTTTGGTTTTAATAAAATAGCAATGGCTGGTCAATTGTATGATCCCAAATATATTGTAGAATGAGAAACACTCAATCATCAAAATACTTTCTAAATTTAGAAGTACTCAAATACATGTCCGGCAGTGTATTTTTCATTGGTTTAACAGCTGTGTGTGCTACAAACAACATATCCCTATTGGTGGAAGCAGTGAAGCACGACCGACCACATGTGTTTAGCTGAAGAACTTTATTTGGTAAGTTTGTTACAATATAGTGCTGTTAATTCACTTTGAATCCATACAAAAGGCACAGTACATTTAATGCCGGTCAGTCACTGTGTCGTTAGAATGAGTTTCTAATTATAGTGGATGCCATTCATGATAGATGAATGTAAACTGAGGTACAAAAACGTTTCGCTGCCATAACCAAGTCCATACACGGCATCGGTGGTGTAGTGGTTATGCCATCGGACTTCAGGCTGGTATGTACTGGGTTCGTATCTCACCTGAGGCAATGGTGGATTTTCCATGCCAGTATCGGCTCTAACCCAGAGTGAGTGCACCGCTAGGCTGCTGAATATCACTTGGAGAGATGAACAGTTAACAAAATGTTTGGTCTAGATCGACCTGAACTCATTAATGATGACTATCGTGGAAGGTTCTGTGGCTTAGTATATCACAAAAAGGCATATCCGGGTGAAACCAATGACTTTAGTGGACAGTGTTATGTTCAAGTTAAATGTATGAACCAGTATTCGAAGAAGCAAATGTGTTTCGCGATGTTTAACAGAGGATATGAACTGGCATGATGAAGCAGATATCTTGTGTCTTATTACTGAGCCCCAAAAGGCAGAGGGTCCCCCCAATACAAATGTTGTTAGGTATTATCAGGTAGAACCAAATTTAGGAAGAAATGGAAAATACATTGGAACTCAGTACATATGAAACCTTCACTATCGTTATGCAAAAATATAGGTTTTGTATGGGTGTAATCTACTATTGATGTTCATTTATTAAAGGGACATTCCTGAGTTTGCTGCAATTTTGAAGAATTTATCGACTAAAACAGACTTTTTAACGATTGTAATTACATATGAAATATTTTTTTTTTCATAAAATATTAGAGGTTGTATATTAAACGTGTTTCTGATTGTTCTAATATTTGCACTAGGTTAAATTTCATTTTATTTCCTAACATATTTTTTTTTCTTAAGTACGATATTATTTGAAGACCAAATCCAGTTTGGGCTTCTTACAAATATTAAGACGACCAGAAACACATTGCATATACAGACACTAATATTCTAAACAAGTAAATATATTTAATATTTAATAAGTTTAATCGTAGAAATATTTTATTAGTCGGAAACACCGTATAATGCAGCAAACTCAGATACCAACACAATAAAGTTCGTCGATGTATTAAAAATTATTAATACATTTATTTGAAAAAATTATATATAACACTGCAGCACTTTCACATGAAAACTATCATTGCAACTTCTTTATCACTTATTTTCGTTGGTGATAATATGTTAGTCAATATGTCAAACCAGTCATTTGGCCTAATGCCTGAAATGTTTAGGCATTTAGCCTAACGCCCAAGACCATCAGGCGTTTGGCCTAATGACTAAAATGTCCAGGAATTAGGCCAAATGACTGAAATAGACCTCTAGTCATTAGGCAAAATTACTGAATGAAAAAGAATGACTTGCAATTGCACGAAAACATTTATTTCGAAACACACCACATGGGTGTTCAAGTAGTGTTCTATTTATTACAGCAGTTCAACTTGAGTGACATCTTGAATTGCACAAAAGATTGTTCTTGAAACATTTACAACGTTTTGTTTGACACCTCTTTGTCCCCCCCCCCCCCCTCCCCACAGTTGCATTTCACAAACCCTTGTCCTGCGGATGACTCCTTTGACACTGCTGTGCTGCTCTAAGAAACATTGTGCATTCTCTGTTCACATCATCCAACAATAGCAATCTCTGGGGACACACATCAAACTGGTTCCTGGAATATTTGCCTTTCAGAATTCCGGACGGGCATGCTATGGTATACTGTCCATTGTCATCAACATCTACAATCAATCCCAGCAGGATCCTGGGGTCACCACGGCTGGAACGGGGACTGCCACGTTGTCTCCTTCTTCTCCGGCGGTCAACACAACACGACTGCGTTTGATCATCCGCTCGGCTTGCTGAAATTGAGCATCTCGGGCGAGTTTTCGCTTGGTGCTGATGGACGATGTCGGCACAGGAACTGTGTCCGGCGGCATCTGGTCATCCTCGGAGTTAGGCGTCAGCATCCCATCACGTCCACCGTGGCCTGCTGAGATGTGTGCCCGCTTGATGACGTCAAAGGTGTCTTCAATGGAAATGTAGTACAGTGGTGTGTCTTCATCTGTTTGGCGCTTCTTGATCAGTTTCTCCACGTCTCCACACTGAAGGATTTCAAACTTGGACATGAGGTAGTACAGTGGTGTGTCTTCATCTGTTTGGCGCTTCTTGATCAGTTTCTCCACGTCTCCATACTGAAGGATTTCAAACTTGGACATGAGGTAGTACTCGTGGTGTGTCTTCATCTGTTTGGCGCTTCTTGATCAGTTCCTCCACGTCTCCACACTGAAGGATTTCAAACTTGGACATGAGGTAGTACTCGTGGTGGGTTTTCTTCCTGGGGTCAACAGATCTTCTTTAGCTGGTCCATAATCAAGAAGTACTCTTCCTTTGGAATGTACACTCTCTTACACGCTTCATACTTCTTAAACAGTTCTCTCTTAAAGCGATCTTCTACAGGAACCTCTATGGTGGACACATACAGTGATCTAAATGTGATCAGATGCTACCGTATTTTATACCACCTATCAACATTTAAGAATTGAACGTGAACTTTTTTTAGTTTCATGCTAGTATGAAACGCAAAACCGCTTTACACACTGTATGAATGGCGTAGCGCGTTAGCGCGAAGCCATTCATACTAAAGTCAGTAAAGCGGTTTTGCGTTTCATACTAGCATGAAACTCAAAAATATTCACGTTCAATTCTTATAATTCCAAACAAATAACCACGTCATTAATGTAAACCTCTTTAAAATAAAAAGTGAACTCTATTTTCCAGCTATTTACTATTTTATTAACACGAAATTCATACTCAACATTAGCGGAATGCCTGTGGTAGTTTCGGCGTTTTCCGCCAATAGCCGAATGAGAGAATGACAATGTTACAATCATTAATACAATTCATATTAATTTTTTGCATTAAATATCAATACCAAGTAGAAACATTTTGAATTCACTAGAAACATATAACATAAGTAATTTTAATAACTTTTAACCTGTAATAAAAATGTCTGAAGCGATCTATTTTGTATGGTATAATTTATATGTGAAGCGGTTGGTGTATGAATATTTAACTACGAACTGTGGATGGGCGCCATTTTTTGATTACTGTCCAGATTTACCAATTACGACGTTGAAATTACAGTTATAAAATATTTGAGTGCGTGAAAATTCCACGTGTTGATAGATTTGACATGGAGAAAGTGGTTTCAATGTTTCCGGAAATGGATGAAACAGGTGTGTCGCGAGTTTCTGTGTTTACTGGCCTTGTAATTGTGGAAGTGGCAACACAGGATGGTTTTGGTATGTGTGACTTCAAGTGGTGCGACACAAGTATTCGTGACATTTGATAGTGCCATGCTGATGTTTCGTTTTTGGAAAGTGGAACATTCTCTGTTGTAGCTTCGAATTGAAGCTTCGTTCCTGTGTCCCGACATGTACATGATATGCCTAGTTTCAAAACCCGAGTCGTTTAAAAATTGGATCGCAGTGGCTATGTGTTGTGTACCGTGTACGTCATACTACAATGCCGTTGAATGCGCGTGACTGCAAATCGATTCATTAATAATAGTCGTTTTTAGAATGTCAACAATTAAATGCAATGAGCAAATTGTGCACATGTATATGTATGCAGATATCAATTTAATTATTTATTTACTTGTTTGTTCTTTTCTTTCGTTCTTTATTTCTTCATTTATATATTAAAAAAAAATAATAAAAAATAAAAAATATATATATTTTTTTTATTTTTTTTTTATTTGTGGATGGTATTAAATGGTACACGTTCAACGAACAAAAAAAACAAAAACCCCAAGTAATAGTGATCAGACAGTTTGCAATTACTTATTTCAATAATATAACAAACTATATATGTCATGCATTGATACAATAATTATACCTATGGTTATGGGTACCTTTTCGTCAATAATCCAAATTTAAGAATAATAAATCTGGTTTTGGAAACTGATTCCCTCCCTGCAGTATACATACGTTTGTAAATGTTTGAAATAATTTAATAAATAATCCAAAATTATCCATTATGTCTTTCAAAGAATGAAATCGGTATGGTTGTCAAAATAAAGAGCATAACTTCATGGTGGTAATATCATTTCATCATTTGTGGAAATGTAATCATGATTACTAGACAATGTATTCAGAATCGTAATCGATTACTTTCAATTATCTTGTAATCTTAATCGTGGCATTATAAAGTAATCGTAATCGTAATCGTAATCGGTTACTTTTTTCAAGTAATCGCCCCATATATACACTCTTCCAAAAAAGTAGGGCAACCTGAAATGTTAATATCTACTATTAGACCGAACATACGATTTGACCATAGACATACTAGTAAAGAACGTTCATGTCTGTTTATCAACACACCGAATCACATTCCATAGTTTGCACATGCATCATGCAGTTTCCCCGTACACGTGCGTGGCGTGCCATTCTCGATTTTGACAATTTCCAGGAACGTCCATTAATCACCGTGGCGCATTATTTCTGTCAATCGTTTTCATTCTGTTTATCATACAGTTTGTATTGTTTTGCATTTAGTCATTTTGTTTGTTTGAATTTGCGATTTACTGATAAAAAACGTCAACTTTCAAATTTCACTTCTGACCACAATCGTCCTTCAAGATCTTTGGTGGTCGTAAAACCTACTGTAATACTGCACTACCGGTTGTAATGTTTGCCCAGTTAATTTACTATTATCATATAACCATTCCCCACACCTAATATACCTTACAATGTTGGCAATTGTAAATTCTTATTTGAGTTTCCCTACCTTTTTGAAGAGTATATTTTGTAACAACACTGGAGCTATAGACGTCGCGGATTCACTGATGAACGCGTACAAAGTTGACGTTAAACACAGCACAAAGGATGTTTTGATAACATTTTTGAAAGTATACAACATCATGGACGTCTTTCAATGTAGCACATCCGGTAAGTTAGACTTTGTACAATACAATACGATACTGGTAAAGTGTAAAAAACACCGATCTAAAAAGACCTGATTTTCTTTTTGTTTGTGTTTTATGTCTTTTTCGTGGCATCATGCTGATAGCTGATTTTAATGGTTCCCTGATAGTGTTGTTTCGATGAGCATATTTGCCCGTTCCGGTTTCTTCCTGGATTGTTTCTTCTGTATTGTTTTAAAATGTATTTGTCCTATCATGTTTAGCAAAACAAATTAGTATTAACATGTAAACATCTATATAAAGGTAATTTTTTTTATTTACAGGCGTGGAAATGGAAATGTCACGTTGTGCGCAGTTCGCTGACGATGGAGATGAATATTGCGATGATGATGCTAGTGATGCTGCTGATGCTGTTATATTTTATAGACAAGGCATCTTCGTGGTACATTCATAAATGGGTACGTTTTAAAACCCACCATGTAAATATGAAAATTATAATTTTTCTAAAGGCGTAGTAATATAATCATGGGTTCATTTACCAGGATTGAACTGGATGGATTGTCATTCACACTATTTAAAATATCCATATTTGCGTATATAGTAACTATAAATAATTACAATAAATAGGTTGTTGGATTTGTATGGAATAACAATGGGCGTTCCAAAATTAACCAACACTGCCAGTTACATAAATCCTACGTGGGTTCGTACAACAATCAATAAAGCAGTTTTTTAATGTTCAATAATACTAGTGAGTGAATTTTTGTTATCGTCTTACATTTTTGTTAGCATATTGAAGTGAGAATAGTGTCTTGCTTTTTTAAAAGTATATACTGCAACTAGAGATATACAGTAGGCTGTATGTTCATGTGTTCAAAACGAAGAAATGTAAACAAAACCCCAATATGGAGTCCAACATTGTTTACAAAAATAAGAGAAGAAAAATGGTAACTCTAAAAAACGTAACACTTGGCGAACAGCAAAAGCCAATTTCTATATGCACAATTTTTAATAATATGTTTTATAAGTTTATATTTTGATGTAAGTCACAATCCGTTTAATTGTGATTTTCTTAATCTTTGTCCGATCGGAATCCTAGTCTGTGGGAATTATATTCCTAGGAATTGAAGTCTATGGGACTTTCTTTCCTGATATTCCTAGTCCATAAGATTTTCAATCCCAATAGTCCTAGTCCGCTGGATTTTTATTTCTGATATTTTGTTTATCACACACACACACACACACACACACACACACACACACACACACACACACACACACACACACACACACACACACATACATACATACATACATACATATATATATATATATATATAATCCCTGAAATAAAACTTTGAAAACTGTACTTAGTTGGAGTAGTTATTACTATAATGACAGTTACTACAATATAAAAATAACAAGAATAATAAGCATGAACAGTTGTAGATGAGCAATTACAAATAGCATAAAAACACTTGACTGATTATTACTTACTGTCTTTTGGCAGTTAACACCATCATAAGCATAAGAAACGAGTTGGGGAAAGGGTCTCTGTATTATTATACTTGGCCGTTAGCAACACCATACGCGTACGAGACGAGGTGGGGTCGGGGTTGACTACCCCAGTGTTGCGGGGGCCGATGGACACGTTCGGGCAAATTGAGCTGGCCTGAAAACTTCACCATGTATTTCCATCATTCTATTCACAATATTAGTTGTATTCCATGTAAAAATGTAGACTGATTTGTTTGGAATTCTATATAGCTTCTTGGTAGTAATGCGAATATTAATATACTTTGTATTCTAGATGCGGACATTTTTGTTTCATTCGGGCAATAAAAATCAGTCTGCCCCTCACCCCTTCTATTGAAAAGGGAGTCTGAATGTCTATTGTGACCAAAACTGTCAGGCGTAAAAGTGTCATAAGTGGTTAGTCTGTTTAAAAGTATCTCTGTAAATTGTGGTTCAGTTTATCAATGTAATAAACAAAGCATGTTCCTCGTGAAAACCTATTTGTAGTTATTGTATTTTGTATTAGTGTTTATTATGTACTGTTATGTATGTAATGCCGTGTCATTTTGATTGCTATTTTTATGTAAAACTTGTGTACGCCTCTTATGTCACCAAATGGTGATCTTGAGAGTAATAAAGTTCTGTTCTGTTCTACCTATTATTGATAGTATCATAATGTCCAGAGGTGACCGATTGCACTGATAAAACCCACGCTTAGTCATTGGTGTTTCTATTAATTGATAAACATTAATGAAATCGATTTGATATAATTTTTATCGATGATATGGTTCGGACTAAGATATCACATGTTAGACCAAATTAATTTTTGAAAATGAGCAAACTTGACAAAGCAGGCTCATGTTCAGTAAGTTATGCAGGGGGAGGCCTAAACTGTGGCAAGTAGAAATTTGCTTGAAGAGGGGTGTTTAGACCACGCCACCCCACCCACACCCTCTGTATACACGCCTGCAACAATATTGACAAAAAGGTACAAACGCCAGGGAAGTAGAAACTCAGCAATATGAATCTTAAAAATATAAAATAACAAGATCATTTATGCAACATAAATATCAAATTTTTATACTTGAATTATTATTATTTATTATGATCAAATACCAGTACATAACAAACAGATAATTTTGTTGATATATCATATGAGCAAGTTATACTTATTTGCGAGTACTAATACATGTAACATGTTTCAAAGTATGGAAAATGTTTTCGAATTTTAAAACATTAGTTTTAAATGTTTAAGCATTCATTAGTTGGAACAACACGCAATTAATAAAGACCTTTGTCCTGCTCGTGTGATAAAGTCAACAAAATGCGTACATACTCTTGAAAATGATATAAATGGAAAATACTGATATAAATAGAAAATATTTTAAAGGGACATTCCTGAGTTTGCTGCACTTTTTAAGACGTTATCGACTAACAGAGACTTTTTAACGATTGTAATTTTATATCAAATATGTTTTTCTGCATAAAATATTAGTGCCTCTATATTAAACGTGTTTCTGATCGTTCTAATATTTGTGCTAGGATAAATTTCATTTTATTTCCAAAACATTTTGGGCTTCTTACAAATATTAAGATGACCAGAAACACATTGAATATACAGACACTGATATTCTAAACCAGAAAATATATTTAATATGCAAGTTTAATCGTAGAAATATTTTATTAGTTGGAAACATCTTACAATGCAGCAATCTCAGGAATGTCCCTTTAATATAGAGGCGCCAGTATCCTAAGCTAATTAAATAAACCAGAAAGGAAATTGCTTTTCGTTTTGTTTACATTATAATTTCATTTTTATGTGTACCACCAGACTTAAATTTTGATTGTTCAAGAATACAAGTCCATTCCTTAGTATATTAGACCTAGGACCATCATTCCTAGGAGATTAAGTCCAGACAACTGTTCCTACGGATTTGCATTCCGTTTACACTGGGTTAGGTGCCTGCTCAACTGAAATATATTATATATACATACTAACTCTCATCATTAAGTATGCCTTTTTGTTTTGCAATTTTTGTTCTGGCTAGACAGTCCTAATGCAGAAGGCAAGTGCTAGACATAAGACAAGAGCTAAAGATAATACGTCGAACATTCAAAATAATATGTCAAGTGTTCGGGATCTTTAAAATAAGTAAAATAAGCGTGTCGTTATATTGTATGGTGGTATATTTAGGACACACACACATTTGTTTTCCTCATTCAGAGATCTCAAACCCTCAGCTTACTATCTCGAGATCTCAAATGTTATTTTAAGTGCTCAACTTATTATCTCGAATTCTCAACTTATTATCTTGAACTCTCGACTTGTTATGTTGAGCATTGGACTTACGATATCCAAATTGGAATTATTATGTCAGACTCTCGGTTTATTATAATGAGCTCTCAATTTATCTCAAGATTATCGACGTATTATGACAAATGCTTATAATTTTCACCGACGGTGGCAAAAATCCATATAATACATAATGATGAATAAATATATAGTGTGTGTGTATGCGTACATGTATGCGTGTGTGTGTTGTGTGTGTGTGTGTGTGTGTGTGTGTGTGTGTGTGGTCACACTTACCTTAGTGTTGGGTAAACACAACACAGAGCTACACTAAGTAGAAACGTAGAATCCTGCATCATCCAAGAATTAATCTAGACTCTAGCGTGTCTCCAATTTATATACATTATTATATTATAACGGTGTACTGGATGGCATCAATGTTTTTTGTTTTAAAATATATTTTGTTAATTGTAGTTTTCAATGATTTTGCACTGTGAACAAAATACAATCATGCTCGTATGAACAATGGTTCACCATTAAAACAGCTGCACACTGAGACTCTATGGACGGCGTTATGTCTTTGTGTTGAACGTTTTACGCAACTGACGAGATAGGATGTAAATGTGTTTGATTATTCTCTTTTGAAGCACTGCTGTGCAGAATTCTCTAATACAAAGAAACCCGGGGTAGTCTTAGGTCATTATCAGTAGTAGTTGTTATGTCGTTTTTGTTCCATAATCAGCAGATAAACAGATAAGCGGAAATTTATTGTATTGCCTGTGATCCAACTACTCTGGATTCAGAGGATATACATTAGTGGTAATTGCTTTTGCGTAATTCCATTGTTCCATTTATTTGTCCTAATTCCTTTTTCCTTCCGCTAATTTCATGTTTACTCAATTTGTTTGTTTCAATCAATGTGTAATATATGTATATATTGGTTGAAACAAACGAATGGAGTAAACACGTCATTAAATCTACTAGGGCTTCTTCATAATACATACACTGAACGAAAGTAATATGATTTATTAAATTTCGGAATAAATCGGTTTATTATAGCAGCTACGATAGTATTTGTTTTTGCAAAACCAATCCTTAGTTCAGAGAATCAGTGTATTAGTTCTCTAGCTTAAAAAAAGTGTTTCGTTCATCTCCTTTTTTTGAAAGCCAGCTGTATTGCTTCGGATTTTACCTATCGAAGAAACACATCTCGGAGCGACTAGACGAAAGTGTCCTTTTATTTGTATAAGAGATTTAATTGTCATAGATACGTGAAAGCAAACATTAAATGCATTCTTAACAACTGCATTTTTCAGAGCCTTGGAAACAAATCCAAAGTGTGATTTACTCGCACTAATCCCCAATCCCATCAGACACGAGACCCTAAAAAAAAAATCCTGGATTAATCCCAGGACGTGATTTCAACTCTTTTTCGTGCCACTTACAATATGATTAATGTTACGATGTTGTGCTATGCAAATGTGGCTGTAATTATTAATCTCTGTATGTTTGTGTTTCCCGAAATATGAATGATGGGTGTTGGGGGGGGGGGGGGGGGGGGGGGGGATATGTTTGTTTTTCATCAGACAACTTGTGTACTAAATATTTGCATGCGGAGTGGTTTGTATATTTTTGGTGGAGAAGAATTCGGCATTCTTGGAGATTCGTTTCATTATAGAAAGGAGATTGGTTACACCTATAATTTGGCGTTTGGACGGAGGTAATGTTAGAAACGCATATTTCCTGTTTGTTGCTTAATAAAAGGGGGTTTCGTAACCAGCAAACCTACGCAGTTTGGAGTAGTGGTGTTTTGGTGGACAGAGCGACAGCGATCGTCGCCAGTCACCCAAACGTTCGTCTGCACGTCACGTAACGTTTAAGGGTAGTCACTATGGCAGGTCTTGGATTGCCGCTCGCTGATCAGAAGACATTCTTTATGATACTGTCAAGCTTTAGTCACATCGACGTGTAGGCCTAATGGAGCGCAACTGCTGCCAATGGGGATACCTACTTTCTGGACATATGTTCTATTCCCAAACACTAATACACTTTGATCTGGATTGCGACTGGATAATTTCAAGTGAATCTTTGGTTAATATCACTTGTATTGAAAACGTTGTGGTAATATGTTGAAAGTCCATTGTTTACAGTGGTCAGGATAATGGTTAGTATTTGAGACAAGGATTTGGTGATGCATTTGCTAGACTCAACATTATATCTCCCCTTGTATGGATTCTTATGACGTTTTGGTATCTAATACAGACAAATGTGGGAAGACATATTTCTTCTGCAGACAAAATACTGGCGTTATATGTAGCACTCGTTGAATGTGTGCGAATCTCAGGTTCATGTAGAAGACAATTAATGTAATATAATGGTGCTTCTTCATATGCTGAAGATGTTATTAGAGGCTTTGTCAGTGGGCACTATCACTAACTGTTTGGGTAGGGCAGCCATACACTATCATAAATGGCTGTGACAAAAAAGCCTTTGACAGTTTATGCATTCGCCCAGACAGTATCGCGTATTGACTTGATCCATTCTGAAAGACATTCAACAGATTCACACTCATCTTTGACCCAGTTTTAGCATATTTTTCGACAGTTTCGTTATGATTTTGAAGTCATAGTCCTAATTGATGTTTCTTTTTTCCGCAATATTTGGGATCAAACAAGAATAGCTGTCGAAGATTAGGATTTTCAATTATTGAGAGATCACCTGTTTAATATGTCCAGCTGAAAGGTAGCAAAACATTCAACCTTTACAGCTGCATGCGGTGGATGTGTTGTGACTGTTCAAGACCACGTTCTTCAGAACACCCCTACAACTGAAAACTTTGGATGTTATTGTGTTTGTATACAAATAAGAAAGTTTTGGTGTTTGTTGAAATTTAAAATATGGTGGAACGTTTCAGGAAACGGATTTATTTCTAAGTATATTATTTAAATTGACTAAATTAGCTATTAAAATGTAAAAGTTCGATTTGTGTTCTCAGACGAACAGTGGTTACATGATTGTTCAGTTGGTTTCCCGGGTGCATTGGAATAGGTAGCGGTTAATGGAAATAACATTTAATGATTTATCATATTTTATACGAATTTCAGGCGTGTGGGCAGTGTTGCATCTTTGTGAGCCAAGATACCATTCCGTACAATTAATATTGCATTTCGAAACTTGGCTTATATAGCTGCATAAAAAGACCCTAGAATTGGCCTCTTGTCATTGGTTGCCTGCTGGAAAAGTCGGCTAATAGCGTAACTGTCGAAACTCGTCATTTTTGCCAGGATCTTTTGTGATACAAAAAAAAAAAAAAAAAAAAAAAAAAAAAAAAAAAAATATATATATATATATCGACCAACATTCACTGTATTTACAGTTATCTGAGAATTTGGGTCACATTTTAAACCATACACTTATATCATTGTTGGTAGCGGAAGCCGTATTTTGTTTTCAGATAAAAGTCAAAACGTACCCAAACCGAAACTTAATGTAGTCAACCAAAACGTACCCTTACTTGTGTCAAAACGTACATATGGTTATACATTTGTAATTCACAAAACATTATACAAAACGTAATCATTATTTATTTTGTATTAGGTTTACATTTACCATGATCCTTACAACTGTAATAAAGTAATACAACAAGCAGTAGTATCAAACGATGCTTTATGTTATTGATTAATATACCTTACGTCGAACTAAATTGATCATAATGTGTAATGCATCTACCTATACTATATAGCGTTTAGAATCGAAGGGCGCGAGAGGTTCGGGGGATTGCTTCCCCAGAAATTTTTTAAATGTAGAATGAATGAATGTTTAACGACACCCCAGCACGAAAAATACATCGGCTATTGGGTGTCAAACTATGGTAATGCAAATAAATAAAATGATGATCAACATCAATATAAAAATTCAAGACTTAAATAAAAAACAGTGTAAAGAACTGTGCGAAAACACAAATATCACAGAATTTTACGGATACTGAATTTTACTCAAAACTTCAATTTTGTGCTGTATTGGCCATTCTCAAAGAGAATGTTACACCCCTGCACCACGGTGAGGTTACAGCACACACAGGGGAGTTTAAATGTAAATGCTCAGTGGTACATTCTGGAGCTATTTGGGATTGTTTTTTAATATTTTATTTCAGGTATTTTGAGGTCGAAACGCGTACATTTTTTTATAAGACTTCCAAGAGCAGCGGTAAACTTTAACGTCATTACACGTGTGACACGTTGTCTTGTTACATTACTGTAAAACCGTTAACATCGATGAATAATGTACTTAATTGGATATTTTGCATATGTGTATGGGTAAAATAAATGTATGCTTACATAATGGGTACACCTCGTACTCTGCTCATGCACATTTTCCTCTTTTTGTGTTCAATACATTTTCCAGGAACCATGTCTCGATACCCGTATCAAGTTCGCTCGCTACAACCTAAGCTCCATCCAGCACACGGACCTGGTTAGGAATATTTTTCCAAAACATGTTGAAAATGATTTGTAAATTAATGTTTATGGTACGTTTTGACCAAAAAGTGGGTACGTTTCGGCCAAAATGTGTACGTTTTGGTTGGGTGCGTTTCGGTTTGGTACGTTTTGACCAGCTCCCTGTTTTTTTCTTGTCCAATGTTAAGCATAATGTGATCGATCAGTGGTGGTATCATGCATGAGACATAATCGTTGTTTCAAATGTATTTTCTACAGAAGGCGCTACTAGTGAGGATAGCTTTATGCGGTAAAGTATGTCATGGTACGAAATGCAGTACGCTATACGGAATGGTATCTTGAACTGCGGAGATGGTGGTAGTGATAACATTTAATAATTTATCATATTTTGTAAAACAAAGTCAGGCGTGTGGTCAGGGTAGTGATACTGACTTTTATTCTAAATTTGAATTTGACCTATCTGTGATATTTGTATTTTTACACAATTGTTTACATTGTGTTTTAATTTAACTTTTGAATTTTTATATTGATCTGGTTCAGCATTTACTGTTACATTTACCATAGTTTGACACCCAATAGCCGATGTCTTGTTCATGCTGGGATGTTTTTAAACAGCTATTCTATTATCATATTTTATATAAATTTCAGGCACATGTGCAGGGTAGTGGTGGTTGGGAATTGAATCACCCTGATCATGGCAAATTTTCTAAAAACAATTCAATGTATTTTCCATAGGAAACATGAGTCGACCCCTCATGAACTTCACTCGCCTGAAATTGTATCACTTATTCATGGAATTATCTCTTTAATACAAAGTGGCATAATTTCGTTATTATATGATCGTATCATAGTCCAATTTGACATGAGTATGTGACAATGTTCTTGCTATGGACTGACGGCTGTAGATGCGTATTTGTCACCAAACAGCGTCGCACGAGGGCGCTGACATTAGTACCTTCTGTGGCCACCAGCAGCAACAATAACTGCGCGACATCCCCATGGTATAGACTGAATGAGTCTGAATCCGGGCATGTGGAATCCTAGCCCATTCTTCCTACAGTGCATGTGACAGTTGCGGAAGCGTCTGGGGCTCCGGGTCATGCCGGTGTACACGTCTGTCCAATGCGTCCCATAGATGTTCAGTGGGGTTGAGATCTGGCGATCTTGATGTTGTCGTCCATCACGTCGCTGTAGAAGGAAACGTGACTCGTCACTGAACCATACTCGCCGCCAGTTTCCCAAGTTCCACCCCTGTACATCCGTGCACCAGCGAACACGTAAATGTCGAAGTTGACGTCGCAGGATGGGTCCAACATACGGTCTCCTAGCCCGTAAACCAACTTCTCGAAGTAGGGTGCATTTGGGCATGTTGTCTCATTCTAGAAACATTAACAAACATGGTCATTCGGCAACATTGTACAAAAAAAAGAAGCAATATTTTCTAAAATCAAAACATTTTCCTCTTTCCCTATCACCTATGCGTTTCGTTTTTTGACAGAGTATATTTTATATTAAGTAATATATTTCGCTCATCTTATCGAAATCAACTGATGCCATGAAATATTTATCCAACATTTTGGTAGAACAAGAGGAATTTTTGCAAAATCGTAGTACTTTTAAACGGAGTACAAATCAAAATTAGTCTTTATTGTATGACAGTTAAATTAATAATTATGTAAAAATACTCCTGGCGAAACGTACCAGACATAGACATCGACCAAGTAAATAACTACAAAACAAAACAAGAATTGAAATTGAAGTCAACTTCAAATACATCAAGACATTCAGACGCATTGGTAAAAATCAAACTAAACCACAACAACAATGCAGCATTGACCTCAACAATTATACTTTAATAATGCACAATGAAGACCATTGAAACATGAAGTTGTTCCACCTACAAGTTCTAGCAACATTAAAACAACCGCTATTTTTATATTTTCACTATAATTACAAATATCATAAAACAAATATCGTTTCACCGAATATCACTTATAATGTGCTTGCGGTAGATCTGTGTTTAGATTGTTATGTATGTGTGTAACAAGGCAGTATTTTACGGTCTACATAAAAACTACAGATTGCATCTCTTGATTTGTATTCCTTTTCATAAGTTTTCAGTTCACGTCGTTTACTCCTGTAGTATGGAATGTTTATCTTGGAATTCACTCCGATTAAATGTTCGCAAACGTAGTTGTATCTCCATGTGCATTCAATGTCGTTCCACCAATCCACGTATAACTAATACAACACAATCTTTCGTAGGCATATCATTGTTTGGACTGCCTGGATTCCATTTTGCGAAGCTGACACTGTTTTCATTCTGCCAGAGAAACACGCCTTCCGTTGTTCTATCATCCAAGCCAATCCAATACATCGATTCATCTATATAATAATAAGAAATACACCATTAGCCAATCCAATACCTCGACTCATCTGTATAATAAAAGTTAAAGTTTGTTTTGTTTAATAGCACCACTAGATCACATTATCGGCTGTTGGATGTCAAACATTTGGTAATTCTGACACGTAGTTTTTGAGAGGAAACCCGCTAAATTTTCCCATTAGTTGCAATGTATTTTTTATATGTACCACCCCACAGGCAGGAGAGCACATACGATATTTGATATACAAGACATGCTGCACATCCGTCCCGTAATAAGAATGAATTATTGGATGAATTGATTAATGTTTAGCGAAACCCCAGTACAGAAAAAAACCGTCAGTTATTGTGTGTCAGAAAGGGTAATTATATGGAAATATTATTTACACTGAGAATAAAATGTATACCATTATGTAAAACCACAGTGTAAAGAGCTGTGGGGGAAATAATAATACAAAACAAATATCAAGATAAGTATATTTTAAACTTTGTATATATATATCAAGTTTTTGCTATTGGTGACAACTAAGGTAGATGTGTAAATGAAGCGATAACATCAATATAAAACGTCGAAAGTTAAATAAGCTGTAACCGTGTTACAAGGCCGAATCGATAGGGTGTTTTAACAATGTTGCGACTTCCTACATGAATCGCCTGACGTGCTTGAGTTGTTTTTCCCTCATCCCATCCGCTGCACCACGACTGGTATATCAAAGGCCATGATATGTGCTGTTATGTGCATATGATGGAAACATGTTGCGGTTTTCCTCTTAGAATATATGTCACGGTAACCAAATGTTTGGCATGCCATAGCCGATGTTTCCCCTGCGTGTGTAATAACCTCACCGTGGTGCAGGGATGAACATTATTTTATAGAATGGCGAATAAATGCACAACTCCTCGTATGAGGCGCCTTGTTTGCCATGAGGTGCGACCCGTGAAGATGGATGATGGAATCCTGGTGATTGAGTTGGGGCATACCTACAGGTATGACTTCTGACAATACATCACTTTGGCCCGGAGTTCATATAGATGGGTGGTCAGGGAGGCTCGACCTGATCAATCGGCTGGTCATGCCAAGCTCGAGAGCAAACAACCTTTGTTTTGTTTATTTTAGCCAAGAACAAACATTGTTTTATTTACCTTTTGTATTTGTTGCTCTTGGGGCGGTGGCTAAGGTCAATTGGGTGATTTATTTTGTGTTTATTGCCCAAGTACATCAACCATGTATCCCTGGCATGGATGTCTGCTGGTTATCCGCAGCACCATGTCCCCTTCTTGGACTCGGTGGTGGGTGGGGGCATGGTTGATGAATTAACACTCCTTACTAACATGGATATTAACAAATCTCCAACATTTGATAGGACTCTGAAGAGAGTCCGCACCAAGGTTTCGGATTCCTCCTCCTCTGAGGAATCCATGTTGTCTAGTTTGACTATGAAGAAATCAAAAGTTATTTCTTCGGATATTTGGCCAAGGTTCCTCGTTATAGAATCTTCAAACGATGGAGCCTTGCAAAAATTATCGCCTTTTGCAGTTGAGAAGGGACTCCAAGGCTTGGCTGGTGAGCCGAAGAGTGTAACAAAGTTAAAGAATGGTTCTCTGTTGGTAGAATGCTCCACGGAGAGTCATTCCAATTGTCTTCTCAAATCCAGAATGCTATGTAATATATCCATCAAAGTCAGTGTGCACAAGTCCCTTAATTCATCAAATGGAGTGATTCGATCACGAGATTTGGAAGGAGTGAATGAATATGAAATATGTGAAAATCTCTGTTCACAAGGTGTTTCGTTTGTTAAACGGATACGTGTTCGTCGGAACAATGAATTGGTTCCAACGAACACATTTATCATAACTTTTGCTAAACCACTACTTCCCGAATCCACCAAGGCTGGGTATCTAAACATACCAGTTGTGCCATTCATTCCAAATCCCTTGCGGTGTTTTAAATGCCAAAAATATGGATATGGTCAAAACACCTGCCATGGCAAACTGACATGTACACGATGTGGGCAGTTTGACTACGAGAACAAGACGTGTCATATTGATATAACATGTACTAACTGCAAGGGAAACCATTTTGCTTACTCTCGAGAGTGCCCAAGATGGAAATTGGAAAAATAGATTCAACAGGTTAGGGTTGAAAAACGTCTGTCGTTTCCTGAAACCAGAAAGTTGGTGGAGACCAAGTCAATTGATGCTGTGGAGAAATCCTATGCTGCAGCAGTTAAGGTCTCTACTACAAGTACTTCAGTTCAGACGGATCTAACCTGGCCTAATGGTGTTGATCGATATCAGAAATTATTGGATGTAGAGAAGGCTCAAAAGCGGGCAGCAAATGCTGTTCAGATGCAAACTGCTGTGTCCCTAATGTCCTCAGATTCCCAGAATGCACCAGTGGTTTAACCAGTTGGAAAACCAGGTTGTAGCAAACCTGTCACCAAAAAGGAAACAAACAAAAAAAAACCCACAAAGATAACTTATCAGGTAGACTAAAGAAATATGAACAGCGACCAGTTTCAACTGCTAATTCATTTGAGGCTTTGGATGATCTGGAAGATGAGATGGACATCTCTCAAGATTATCCACAAACAAACAGACTACCAACAAAGCCTAAGATAACGCCCATACTTCCACCCAATGGCAAATAAATTCCTACAGTGGAATTGCCGTGGGCTTAGGCCCAATTGTGATGAATTAAGTCTTTTAATTAAAAAAACATAACCCTCTTGCAGTGTCTCTTCGGGAAACTTTCTTGAAGGACACTAACCATATTACCATGAGGATTTAACCTCTATCATAAGTTTCAAGAAACTGAAAATAGAGTATGTGGGGGTGTTTCCAATCTTGTTAATGAAAACATTCCTCAGAGTTCAGTAACATTAACTACCAATTTACAAGCTGTAGCTGTAAAGGTTACAGCTCATACAACTATTACTCTATGTTCAGTTTACTTACCACCACCTAATCATTTTAATTTTAATCCTAGGGATCTTCAAGATCATATTGACCAGCTCCCTACTCCCTTTATTATTATGGGAGATATTAATGGTCACCACACTTTTGGGGATGCGAGGATATCAATCTTAGAGGTAAACAATTGGAAGACTTAATTCTCAAAAACGATTTACTTTTATCTAATGATAAAAGTCATACATATTTTCAATCTGCAAGTGGATCTTTCACTTCCATAGATTTAACTCTTTGTAGTCCATCATGTGTTGTTGATTTCACCTGGAAAGTTGGTTCAGACCTTTGTGGTAGTGACCACTTTCCCATTATTTTGGAGAATGATGGACCACCATCACTTGAAAGGGTTCAACGGTGGAAGTTGGCGAAGGCAAATTGGGGTCAGTTTCAGCATCTGTGCAGCACACGTCTGCGACAATTTGCCATTACTGATGCTGATGATCCCATGTCTTTGTTCACTTCCATCTTGAAGGACATTGAAGATGAAACTATTCCTAAGACTTCGGCAGTACCAAAGCGTTTCAATAAACCATGCATTCAAAAAGCGAAACAGGTTGCTTGAGAGGTTCAAACGTGAACCTACAACAAACAACCTGGATGCATTGCTAGGGCAAAGGCTCGAAGAGTGATTAGACAGAGTAAGAAATCATCTTAGAGAACTTTTGTCTCCAAGTTGAATTCACAAACATAGGTGAAATCTGTCTGGAATAATCAAAGGTAAAGAATCCAGTAATACAGTTCATCATTTGTCTGTCAATGATACGGATGTAACCTCTCATCGTGACATTGCCAATGCCTTGGCAGACAACTTTTCTCACAATTTATCTTCTGCTTTCAGTACAGATGCTTTTACATCTGTCCGAACTAAAGCTGAAAAGCAGTTCATTATTTTTTCATCCGAAAATGCTGAAGTATGCAACAGGCATTTCTCTATGGAGGAATTGCAGGATGCTCTTCGTAGAGTCCATGGTACTTTAGTAGGACCGGATGAAATTCATTATCAGTAATTAAAACATTTATCTGAATCATCTTTGATGGTTCTTTTGAATATTTTTAATAACATCTGAATTTCTAGAGACTTTCCTTCTGATTGGAGGAAAGCAATTATTATTCCTATTCCCAAGCCTGGTAAGGATCCAACTAATCCTACTAGTTATCGCCCTATCGCTTTGACAAGTTGCATTTGTAAAACCATTAAACGAATGATCAATCGTAGAGTTGTCTCGTATCTTGAATCCCACAAATTGCTTACTAACGTGCAATGTGGGTTTCAGATCTAGACGTAGCACGGTTGATCATCTTGTTCGATTTGAAACGTTTTGTAGGGAGGCTTTCATCCATAATCAGCAATTGGTTTCAGTGTGTTTTCATTTGGAGAAAGCTTACGATACCACGTGGAAGTATGGGATTTTAAATTACCTCCATGGCATGGGCCTTAGAAGTCGACTTCCAGTTTTTATATCTTAATTTTTAAGGGATAGATCTTTTAAAGTTCGGGTGGGGTCACTTTGTCTGATGTTCACCCACAAGAGATGGGTGTGCCTCAAGGTAGCATCCTGTCTGTAACTTTATTTTCTGTGAAAATTAACAGCATCTCCCAGTGTTTAACGCCTGGTGTGGATTGCTCGTTATATGTCGATGATTTTCAAATTTGCTATAGATCGTCCAATATGAGTAGCATTGAACGTAAGTTGCAGCTTTGTTTGAATAAACTTCATCAATGGGCAACTTACAATGGCTTTAGATTCTGAAAGGCAAAAACGGTTTGTATGCTTATCTGCCAGAAAAGAGGTCTCCACTTAGATCCACAGTTGTTTTTGGACAAAAACATAATTCCAGTTGTGGAGGAGACTAAATTTCTGGGGGTTATATTTGACAGGAAGCTATCGTTTGTGCCCCATCTCAAATATGTTAAAAAGAAGGGCTTGAAAGCTCTCAATATTTTAAGTTATTGGTAATACAGAATGGGGAGCAGACCGAAAGGTTTTGCTCCGTCTATATAGATCTCTTGTGAGGTCTAAACTAGATTATGGATGCATTGTGTATGGGTCGGCACGCAAGTCTTACTTGCAGATGCTAGATCCTATACACAATCAAGGACTTAGGCTATGTCTTGGTGCATTTAGAACATCCCTGTAGAGAGCTTGTATGTAGATGCACACGAACCTTGTTTGGGTGCTAGACGTGCAAAGCTTTCTCTGCAGTATGCTGCCAAGATTAAATCTTTACCAACACATCCAACACATGATGCGGTGTTTGACAACAAATATATGAAGTTGTTTGATGCAAGGCTAAATGCTATTCGTACATTTGGTGTTCGCATTAAGCGTTTTTTGTCGCTTTCCAACATTGATTTAACTGACACTTTGGAAACTCCTTCATATTTTTTTACCACCCTGGTGTATTAGACCACCTAAAATTATGTTTGATCTGGCGCATCTGAAGAAAGATCGCACAGATATTGTTATTTATAAACAGTTGTTCATGGAAATTCAGGACAAGTACCGTGATTATATTCCTGTGTATACAGATGGATCTCGGGATGGGAATCCTGTGGCTTGTGCTACAGTTTTTCCATCAGACACTATCATTTTCATGCGACTGCCTGGCTCGGCATCAATTTTTAGTGCTGAAGTTTGGGTAGTCATTAAAGCCTTAGAAGAAATCAAAGATTCCATAGCATCCAAGTTTATTATTTTTACCGACTCACTTTCGTGTCTCCAAGCTTTACGTAATATGAAGCTGGACCATCCCTTAATTGGGATGGTGATACGAAAGTGTGTCTTTTTATCTATTGCAAATAAACTTGTTGTATTTTGTTGGTTGCCCAGTCTGGTTGCCATCAGGGGTAATGAAAAGGCAGATTCAGCTGCCAAGTCTGCTTTGGATTATAAAACATTATACATAACACAGAAAAGTTAAAAAAAAAAATATGACCACTACAGGGAGTGGCACGTCACCTATAGAAAAAGAAATGTACAGTCCTTCGTGATAAAAGTCCAGTTGACTCTCTTGTATAGATATAGATTTACCGTTCCCCTATAGACAAAGTATTTGACAATATTTCATGATGAAATTCGTTTAACTGTCTAACTGTCGTACACAAATATAGATTTACGTTTTCCCTATAGACAAATTATTTGACAATCCTTCTTGATGTAATACAATTTAACTCCCTTGTACAGATATATATTTTGACAATCCTTCATGATGAAATCCATTTAACTCCCTTGTACAGATATATATTTATCGTATCCCTATAGACAAAGCATTTGACAATCCTTCGTGATGAAAGTCCATTTAACCCCCTTTCACAGTTAGAGTTTGCTTTGTTTAACGACATCACTAGAACACATTGATTAATTAATCACCGGCTATTTGATGTCATACATTTGGTAATTCTGACTGGTAGTTATCAAAGTAAACCCGCTTCAGTTTTTTCTAATGCAGCAAGGGATCTTTTATATTCATTTACCACAGACAGGAAATCGCATACCACGGCATTTGACCAGTCGTGATGCACTGGATGGAACGAGACAAAAACGCAATCAGCTGAATGGATCCACCGAGGTGGTTCGATCTTGTACAGATATATATTTACCGATATTGTTTTTGATGTATCTCTGACGGCTGTATGTTTTTCTTCAGTGTCCAAGACAATTAACCTGGAGCCTGAGTTTCTGCAAAGGTTACGTGATCCGACCCACCAGTTGGATTCCTGCAACACCTTGAAGCACAAGTTCAGATGTAGAAGCAGTACGTACCCGTCTTCAACTGGACATTCACCTGTCGAGATACTAACCTTTGTCTGGATATATTTATACATAATTTATATACATGCATTTAACTCAAGTTTTTTTTTTCATTGTGATTTATGTCATTCAAACGACCATCTTGACTCTGTTTCTGCTGTAACACATTTACAGATAATAGATTTTTAAGAATTAAAGTTACATATTTAAATACGTTTTGTTATAAATTTTCATAATGAACATAATAATTACATTTCCCAATTCAGATTGCCTGTTATATATGCATTCAACATGTTTCGGATCGTGCTAATGTTTGTAAATGCTAAAATGTGCATTTTCGTCCAGATAATTTGCTATATGTTAAAGGGACAGTCCTAAATTTACAAACATTGTAAAATGTTTCCAACCAATAGAGCCTTTTCAATGACGTAACATACATATTAAATACATATTCTTATTTAAAATATCAGTGTCTGTATTTACAATGTGTTTGTTGCTGTCCTAATGCGTGTAGTAGCACAAACCGGATTTTACCTCCCAATAATTGTGTATGTACGAACAAAAATATATATCACGAATTGAAGTAAAACCTGAGTGCTACAAACATTAGTATACGACCGGAAACACATTCGAAATACAGACACTGGTATTCTAAACAAGAAAATGTATTTAGTATGAAATAGTAGTCGCCAACACGGATCTGTTATCGCAAACATCTTACAATGGCTGCACACTCAGGACAGTTTCTTTAAAAATACCATGTATGGCAGCACTATTAAAATTTACGACTATATTAACAAATCAAGAGTTAACAGCATCAATATTACATCTCACCAGACCTAAACCTACGCCCGAAGACGTTAATCTTAAAAAGAACATCTCAAAATCTCAATTATTTTACAACGGAATTCGTTAATGTGTAAATAGTTTCACACAATTGTTGAATAGGTTATGGAATTTGAAGACCATGGGATATGTTCCTATCAGTAAACAAACTGTAATTATCTTTAATTTGTTTCTAAAGTATTGAAATTGCTTCTAGAGTACCGATCAGACGCGAACGGCACCAGTTTGCCTTCAAAATAAAAAAAGTGATTCCCGCGACATAATATTATTAATATATATCGCCTACTTTCGGACACACGACGGGTAGTTTCTTTCATCATTTCGTCAGTGCACAACATTCCCCGAATTTCAATGAATGCCAAATTCCAGTCAGCAGGTCTACAGCAGAAATGACCACAGGCTTTTGGTGTGCTCAACATTTGGTTGAGACTGTATGGTTCCAAAGAAACAGATGTAACTACTTTTCCTGGGGACTTGCATTTCGTTTACACCGGCATTGATCACTAGTGTAACCAGATGTGGACGGGGTGGGGGTTGCCTATGGACAATCACATCTCTCATTTGACTATTGTTTTTTCTCTATAATCAGGAATTTCGACCTGGAAGGCTATGCCGTCCCACAACTATTTGAAAGTCAATCTATTTAATGTTTTAAATAATAAATTAAAACAAAGTTATATGTTCATATAAACACTATTCTGATCTATATAAATTATCGTGCAACATAATTATAACATTTGTAATTAAACGCGCTCTCTCACAGATGGTTGACCTAATTATTGACCTAACAAGGTATTATATGACAATATATACATTTGATTTGTACCTAAAAGTACTTTATTGAACCATCTATATAACCACCATATCACACTTATTATTGATATTTTATAAAAACAAAAATATAATTGAATTATGGGTACGGTCAATAATTCTGAGAAAAATAACGGCTATTTGGAGAGCAGAGGTGTGACGTATTATTTTGAGTCACGTGACGGGCATTCCACGAATAACCGCAGTGTCAAAACGATTTACCAAACTCGTGTAACGAGAACGCTTGACCGTCCTCTGCGACGTAGGGTAAATAGAAAAATAACAACAATGAAAATAAGTTATTAAAAAATAATAAAAACATGTACTGAATGATAATAAGCTTATACATTAATTTATTTTAGTAACAGAAGCCGCATATGGATCAAACGTCGACAATCCCGACAAGTTAGGCCTTTGCATCTATAGGTAAATTTATCGTTAGTCGTACGCGAAAAACTCTAAACATCTGGATCATGAACACCTTCATTTTCCACTTTGTCAAATTCATTATTATGCAAAATATGCCATAACAGCTGACATGAGATAGGAATTGTTACATTTCTAAAGAATACTCCGACCTAGACGGGGTGTATATATGATGTGACATATAAGAAAGTATTTTGAGTTTCACTGACCCTTGCAATTTTGAGCATTTGAAATGTGACTAAATACAGCAAAATAGCCTGTTAGTCATATGTATTTGCTGTAACATATACGTAAGCAGCCTCAAAATTGCAATCAGTGAACAATTATTAAGTTCAAGCCCTGCTGTTAGTTTGTGTGCTGTCCGTAGTTAGTTTCTCTTTCAGTTAATCTACCTCAGCAGCTGATAATTTGTAATTGTCAGTTTTATTTATTTATTTATTTATTTATTTATTATTATTATTCATTATTATTATTATTGTTATTATTATTATTATTATTATTATTATATTTATTTATTATTATACATTTTTGTTAGTACTGTAGGGACAATATGACGCTATTCATATATCTATGGGAAACATACATAAAAGGGTCTGTTAAATTCATATACTCCCCTGTTCAGAAAATGCACTGTTCGTACAGTACTTAGCATGTATTCCTCATGTTCCAGATCGTTCGGTAATATGGATCAATCAAATACATGTACTTATTTTCCGCCTATATAAATTTTTGCTGTGAATATAGCCAGCCCTCGTTAGTGGAGGTTATATAAACGGCCTTCATATATATATATAGGCTACTAGTAAAGCTGAGACCACGCCCGGATCCCCCTCTAAATTTATGTAATGTTTCTGTAACAACCACCCCACCGCTAATAATAATAATAATAATAATAATAATAATACACAATTATTATTACTATTACTGCTACTACTACTACTATTATTATTATTAGCCTACAGTAAGCCCGTACGCAAAGGGGGAGGGGGGTGCGAGGGGGTGCGCACCCCCCATAGTCTGCCGAGGTCTGTCCGTGGATGTGTAAAAAATATATTAGACATATTTTGAGACAAAGAAACATTTCAAATTTACTTCCCAGAATGCAGGAAAATGCATCTCCTGCATTCTAGATTTAAAAAAAATTCGGGGGACATGCCTTCGGACCCCCCTAGCAACTCCGTCGATTACGCCCCCCCCCCCCCCCACACCCCCCACACACATAAATTTCTGCGTACGGGCCTGCTACTACTACCTTTTTGAGGAGGAGGGGGGTGTTTTATCTTGAGGAGTTTGGCTATAAAAAATGCAAGATTAACGTGCTTGCACACACGCACAGACGGCAGACTGAACTTGTCCCTGCACGTAGAATTGGATTCAACTGGGTTAAGTAATAAGTACCCAACCTTTGGACAACAAAACATGCAACAGTACACTGGGTTTTTTACGCTATATATTAAAACCGAAATACCACTTTGCGAACCAGTCAAAATAATTTTCACACGCACCTGATAATAATAATAATAATAATAATAATAATAATAATAATTAATAATAATAAATGGTGAGTTCATGTTCCGACTTTTTTATTATTTTATTTCAGCGTATTCGCGGTTATTTTCATCATGAAACTATATTTTTTATTATTTGTCATGAATATAGCCGGCCCTCATTTGCCAAGTCTCTATACACGGCGATCGTTTATATAAAATCCATAAATACATTATACGTATATATAGCCTCATCACTACGAGTCTGTTTTTCCGTATTTTAAATGTCTCTTTTAAAGAAGAGTTACACATTTTAAAACTGACTCGTGTCATGGAATTCCCTCGATCGTAGTTTAGGATCATACAGTAACTAGGTTTGGTATTCCAAATGAATGTAATTTCTATTTATAATGCATATTTAGAGAAATAAGGCCCACTAAATCCGTGATTGGGCTCCTTTAAGACATTTGTATCGTCACTGATATCAAAATAAATTATATTCGGGTATGCTAAACCGACAATATTATCAATTAACCACGGCAGTCAGCAATGCCATAGAGACTGCCGCTGTGTTTTTTATTTTTAGTTTGTAGTATTTGATTTGTAGTGGACGTTTCAGTTTTGCGTTACTTTTCTTAATTCCTTTATTTTTGTTTGTTTGTTTATAGTGCTTTGGAAAAATAGTTTTTTTTATTAGAAATTAACCGCAATATTCTGTGGAACATGTCGAGGAGACTATTTTTCGCGTTATATGTTTTTGCCAGTCGCCTTGTTATATGCTCAACAAAATTAATCAAGGGTCCGTAGTCATTTTTTTGCTAGTATCATATTATTTTAGCCAATTCTTGTGGCAGTTTCCATAAAATTTGACCCACGATAGACGCAAAAACCATGCACATTGCAGATATTCACATTCGGCAACCATTCAATACATTTTGGATCCTAACGATACTTTAAATAACTAAGTTTAAAAACATACGACAACGTTGTCCCCATATTTAAAACAACAACAACAACAACACAAAACCCACAACAAAATAAGCTGAAAATATTTACCGTACCTTAATGAATTTTGTTCAGTATAACATGAAAAACAATTTAACAACTGAGTTACCTTCCATGTCATAGTAGTGGCGTGATCCTAATGAAGGGAGAGAACTGGCGTTCGCAAGTCTCACAGATCCGTGTTGTACGTACACGACCGACAGTCTGGGTGTTGTCTACAATCCTTCGAACGTTCCAGCAACGTCGCGACGTCATTTACAGTATTATACTGTCTGTAACTGCAACGTCATGTAGCGCGAGATTCTCGATCCAAATAAACCGCTTGGCGTCACTGAGAGACAATATCAATACAAAATATATTATTTTCAATTATGAATTATTCTTTGTTCTTAGTGTAACAAGTCAGTATATTTCCGGGATTATTTCACTTGGATAATCTGATTCGTTTGCGTTCTCTTTCCTGATTTTGTTTTGTTTATGAACTCTGTTTTCAGCCTCTGCATTTCGTATTCTAACATCTTTTATCACCATGTTAGCACTTTAATCTACATTTCTTTAAATTAGAGTGTTAACTTGTGAAAATGAAAGATTTCAGTTATTAAAAATGTGGTAAGAGATCATGTATTTTAGTAATGTTTTGATTTGGATTTTTTAAATTAATAGCAAGTTTTGTAAGTTGTGGGGGTTGTTAGAAGGAAGCAGACGGTTTATTTAAGGACGCACTCAACACATTTTGTTTACGGTCATGGCATCGGATGTATGGTTAAGGAGCACACGGATATTGAGGGAGGAAACCTGCTGTCGCCACTTCATGGACTACTCTTTTCGATTAGCAGCCAGGGATCTTTTATATGCACCATCCCATAGACAGGATAGCACATTCCCTGGCCTTTGATGTACCAGTCATGGCACACTGGCTGGAGCGAGAAATAACCCAATGTGTCCATTGACTGGGATCGATCCCAAACCGACCGCGCATCAAGCGAGCTACGTCTCGCCTATGGGTGGTTGGGAGTCGAACCACCCTGCTCATGGTACATTTTCTCATTTTTGTCAATGTATTGTCAATTTCTTTCTAGTTCAGTCAACCAGTAGAACGGTGCTTGAAAACCTTGCTAGAAAACCCGTCTGATACCGTTGACACACCAAATACGGTTCTGTCCAATGCGTATCAATCCGGATTGATCTGTGTTGACCCGAATTGCCTTTACCGTTGACACACCGGCGACCAATACGGGTCAACCCGGTTTGGACGTAGACACACCGAATACGGTTCCTAGAGCTAGCGTTGTGCGGAATTCCAACAAATGACGTCATACACTGCTAAGGATTGTGGGACATTGGAAAGTTCCTTTTCGCATCAAACACAAAAATGGAGGAAAGATCCCGACCATGGACGTATGAAGAAGTACTATGCTTGATCAAAATATGTTCCGACGACAGTATTCAAGGCCAGTTGGATGGTTTAGTTAGAAATAAGAAAATATATGTAAGGATATCTAGTGAGATGGAAACCAATGGCTACAGCAGAAGCTTTGAACAGTGCCGCAATAAAATAAAATCTTTGAAGTCTGAATACAAGCGAGTGAAGGATAACAATAACAGGTAATATATAAGTATGGTCCCACGGTATCGTACGTTCCCCCCTTTTCGATCGACACTAAGTTTTTTATTAATTATTTTAATTAGCAATAATCATCAACAACAACAATAATAGGTTTACGCTTATGTAGATTCGTAAAAACAACAAGAAAATATAAAGAGACCGCTTTTGGGGGTAGACCTGGCCCGATTCATTGTTTTTAGAAATACTATCATAATGTAAACACAGAAGTGTTTTCTTTAGCCAAAGAAATTGTTTCAGATCAAGCTACTAACGAAAAGCTTAGCCAAAATATTATACATTTTGTGTCTGTAAGGTGCCAAACCATCCTGGAGTTATCGATATCCGGTCTACTAACGGGAAAACGTTTCTCAGCACGCGCAATTGTAATCGCACAATCACTGTAACAGAATAATATTTTACTTTGGTTATCTTACTATTAAAATCAACAAACAAATCTTTCAAAAATTACCTTTTTATATGCACAGATTCATTGTAAACAAGCCGTACAAAAATAGACCGGTCCCAGATTTAGACCGGATAACAATACTTAGCGACATACGGTTGGGGAGGGGTGGGGGTGGTAAATGGTCGATGTACGTTTTAAATAATACAAACACATGTCGATTTATGCCTCTCTTCAAACCTGAAACAAGTAGTTATCCAAACCGCAGGTATTGCAAACAATAATACTCCCAATAAGTGACCTCCCCCCCCCCCCCCCCATCCCACCAAATGATCAAGAGGTAGACAGTAGTTCATTATGATTATAATTTTTTTAATGTGCTTTACGGTTTTCAATATAATGCATTCTTTGTAAAGGATCAACTTTTTATTTTGTACAGTTGTGTCTGTGTGTATGTGGGTGGGGGGGGGGTGGTGTCGTTAAAGTGTACTTTTTGTACACTTGCAATACTGTTGATAACTGAATGGCTCCTTAAACCACATGTCAAAATTTTGAAAGAAGGAAACAAGAAGTGTTTCATTTGGTTATATTGGTGTCATTCATATGGTTAAGGACCACACATATAATGAGAGGAAACCCACTGCCACATAGGCTACTCCTTTCGAAAAGCAGCAACGGATCTTTTATATGCACCATCCCACGACCTTTGTTAAACCAGTCGTGGAGCACTGGCTGGAACGAGAAACAGCCCAATGGGATTACCAAGTGGAATCAATCCTTGATAAATGTAATGCTGATAATATGATAGTTTCTCTAGAGTTCATTCAAGTACTTTTCGAGACTGATTTCTTTGTTTACACCAATCCACCGACCTCTTCCTCTGCCACACACTCTCTCTCTCTCTCCCTCTGTGTGTGTGTGTGTGTGTGTGTGTGTGTGTGTGTGTGTGTGTGTGTGTGTGTGTGTGTGTGTGTGTGTGTGCCTTGGTATATATTTCATATATGTATATGTCTATATACATGTTTATAAATGTGTGTACAGTTATGATTAGGGCCCCATCCCTGACATTGCCAAATTGTTACTTATCAATATACTTAGTCACAAATATACAGTTTTGTTGACAATGTACTGAACATGTTTTTGTTTTAAATCAAGTAATAAGGGTTTTTTCCTTTTTCTTTATTTCCCACAGGTCTGGTAGGAAGCGAATCACTTGTAGATTTGAAAAAGAGTTAGACGCCATTCTTGGGACAAAGCCAACTACTAGACCAAAACATGTAGTTGACAGTAGTATGAACATCGATGATTCAGATGACAGTAATGATACTCAGATTGTATCTGAAATACAAGAAACCAGTGTTAACGTATCGGATGAAGACAGTGACACAAATTTTCATAATATGTAGCGGAAGGATGCTGCGACAGCACCACATGAAATACAGAAGACAGATGTACCATCAGATGTTAGTGCTGCTGATGTTGCCGATACTCCACCAAATAATGATACTACTGATGCAACTCCAAAGAGGCCCTCTGTAAAACGTAAGGCGAGAGTTGGTAAACAGAAATCAATCGCTGACGCTATCGCTTTTATGGCAGAATCTCAATCAAAAAGTGATGCAATGTTCTTACAGCTTGAGGAAACACGTATGAAAATGGAGATTGAAGCTGAAGAAAGAAGAGAAAAGATGCGGTTGGATTTTGAAATGCGTCAAATGCAGGCGAGGCAAGATTTCGAGCTCAAACGGATGGAGTTCATGCTGAAAATGAGTAGAGAAAATGAAGTAAGCAACACCTACAACAAATCTTCACTGGTCAGCTATCCCAATAACCATGGTTATTTATATGTGCCTACTCCACTCGGGGAACAGCCATCACAATCAGTATCTTCAAGCCATACACAGGCTGCACACTTCGGACAAAACCAGCAAAATCATTACAGTATGCAGTGTAATGGAAATGGAATGTCGGATCTTGGTGGTGCTCTGCGATCGGCCATTGAGAACAATGACAACTCTTTTCAATAAACGTTTTGTTCTGACATTTCACTTAGTTATTAATTTCACCATTCATGTCTACATTTACCGAGATGTTAATATCTCACCAACAGACAGTTCATACAAAAATTACATTTCCTTTTTTTTATGTTACTGTGCTACTGATTCAGATATAGCTACAATGTATCATTTTTGAAAATTCACAGATAAATAAATTTTTACGAACAAAAATTTCTGTTTGCAATCATTTATTAAACGTACAATAATTCTCCAGTTACATAAATGTTAAGCACCAATTATGTGCATTTTGATATTAAGATCTATAACAGGTCTATAACGCTCTCAGTTACTTCATAGTAATACACGAACATAGTTCATAGAGGATTTTCTTTCAAGTGACGGACAAGTGCATTACGGATGTCTTTGGCATCGGTCAGGTCATTAACAGTCCCAACTTCAATCTCTGTCATGCTGTTTTCATTATTCATCCAATCTTCTTCGAATGTATCCTTCCTCATCTCGCATATGTTATGTAGTGTGACAGCAGCTGAAACCATAGCAAATCACAGTCACACTGTTTACTTAGTAGTCTGAACCGTCCTTTTAGTCGTCCAAATGCGTTTTCAACTACCATTCTGGCCCGACTTAGTCTGTAGTTAAAATGTTTAATATCGTCATGTGTTTCCATGGTTTGTCTGAATGGTTTCATGAGCCAGGATAAGAGAGGGTAAGCAGCATCCCCTATAAGAAAAGGGGACATGTCAACTCCGCCTATAGGTGTTTTAGGCTGACTGAAACATGTCCCTTTCTCACATTGTGAATATAGATTTGAATTTCCAAGGACTCTTGCATCATGCACTGATCCGGGCCACCCAGTGTTTACATCAATAAACACGTATCTATAGTCCACGACAGCCTGGGGGATAATAGAATGCCAACCTTTTCTATTGTAGTAGTCACAATGGTCTTCTTTAGGTGCGATTATAGGAATATGAGTCCCATCTATAGCTCCCGCACATTGCGGAAATCCCCACACTTTTTCAAAACCATTC
Organism: Gigantopelta aegis; assembly: GCF_016097555.1. Taxonomy (NCBI): domain Eukaryota; kingdom Metazoa; phylum Mollusca; class Gastropoda; order Neomphalida; family Peltospiridae; genus Gigantopelta; species Gigantopelta aegis. The sequence continues at coordinate 45,111,718 of NC_054712.1, read as the reverse complement.
AATATGTCCAAAAAACCTTGATCCTTTGGAATACGCACATATTTTGGCATCAAATATTTTTTAATCATGAGGCAACACTCTCTAACAATTTGTCCAGCTGTTGACACTCCAACACCAAACAAATGACTTAAGGTGCGGTACTCGACGTTTGTTGCTAAACGCCAAATGGTTATGGCCAGTCTGATATCTATAGGGACAGCTTTCCGATAGTTAGTGTCTTTTTTTTAAATGAATGGTGCGAGTTCTTCACAAAGCGAAAAAAACGTTTCCCTACACATTCTTAAATTCGAGGAAAACATTTCCTCCGGCCAATTACTTATCGTAATCATAGAAGACCTCTTCCAGTACGAGAGACGTGGCAGCGTCCAAACCAAACGTGCCGTAAGCACTTTCATGATAAGCAATATAACAAACCTCCGACGTCGGGCACTAACCTTTTTTCTATATTGTCTGACTCGCTACAAATGACGTTTACTTGATGAATTGGGCACCGACACAAAGTCTTTTTCATTGGAGATATTCAAGTTTATGGTGTTTGATGCCGCCATTTTGCAAACGGGATGTCACATGACTCGCACCATGTGATCTAAACCAGCCCGAACTGATGCGTATTCGCCAATGTACCGTTGACACACCGAAATCCCAAACCGAACTGACCCGTAAGCGTGTTGCTCAATCCACATACATATGTGAATTGAAACCAAACCGGGTTGACCCGGTTTGGAACCCGTATTTGGTGTGTCACGACCCGTATCCTATCCGAATCAATCCGGGTTGACCCGGTTTAGAGTTTGGTGTGTCAACGGTATAACACAAGTCTCCTAAACGGCAATGCACCCTTTTCATTTGTTAATTGGACTCGCCGTTTGGGAGGCTGACGATCGTTGCTACCTTTTCATTACGTCATTCCATAATCAAGGGCAGTACTTGATGTCACGTAATATGTAACGCGGCATGCATTCCTTTTAGTGACATGACATATATAAGCTGAAATTAATAGTTTCTGGCACCAGTCCTTTTTCTGACACTCGTCTCAAGAAAATAAATCCTTGGAGAGAGATTTAGTGAGCTCCAATGTTTCATTGTCTTGAGACGAGTGCCAGAAAACCATCTACAAAAGGACGAGTGCCAGAAATATTTTCTAGTTCAATTATTCTAATAATTTAATGTGATTATAATAAAATTCAATGCATTTTTTTTTTTTTTTACCGTGGCATCACTCCTTGTCTCTGCTGATGTATGTTACGTCATTAAAAGGAATGCATGCAGCGTTACATATTACGTGACGTCAAGTACTACCGTTCATTGTGGCATGACGTAATAAACAGGTAGCAACGGCTGTCTATCTCCTAAACAAGTGTGCAAGACTGTTTTTCCTAGCACGGTTTCTGACAACTTTTTACTGGCTGATGGAACTAGAAAAGGAGTGACGTCACATTATATATATATATATATATATATATATATATATATATATATATATATATAGGGATAGATAGATAGATAGATAGATAGATAGATAGATGCAGTGAATGGTATAATAATTTACTAAAATTAAAAAAAAAACCCATTGAACTACAAAATATTTCTGGCACTCGTCCTTTTGTAGATGTTTTCTCTGACACCTGTCTCAAGAAAATCAATCCTTGGAGTTCGCTAAAGCTCGCTCGAGGGATAGATTTTCTTGAGACTCGTGTCAGAAAAAACATATTCAAAACAGCTCATGCCAGAAACTATTAATCATACATGGGATATCACGCGCTTGCGTTTAACATGACGTCGTTGGTAATATTATATGACGTCATATTAATGTGAGATGGTGACGTGAGGTCATTAGACAGTTTTAAATTAATATTTTGTTGTTAAAACATTCATTATAAAAGATATCTTGTTAATTTGTAGTGTTAATTATCAACACATGAAACAGCCTCGGCAAATATGATAGTGTAGTTTAAATATGATAAAAAAGGTGAAATAAAAAAGTTACTTGTTCAGCCATTTTTTTTCTGTTTGTGTAAGATAATGGTTTATTTACCGAATGAATGAGATAAAAAGATTCCATCATGTGCGGTCATGTGGGATAGAAAAAGTACACCATCGGTGGTGAAAATTGCGACCCTGGGACTTGGCAAGCCTCGTCCCAAGTCGAAATTTCCACCACCGAGGGTGTACTTTTTCTATCGCACATGACCACATATGATGGAGCCTTATAATCTACACTTCACAACGGTGATTGATTCTTTTTCTTGCTCATTTAATTACATTAACAAAACATTAATTTTGTAAGCTACGGTTTGTTTATTGTAGAACGATTCATAAATATTTCACCTACAAACTAATTTAATCATACGAGTAAAAATATAGTCTACATCACAAAGACAAAGAAAATGTAATAACTTAGCAATAAATATAAAGTTGAAAGTTTTAATTTGTTTAAATATTTTTGAAATAATGATACAACGTGAAATGGCAAACACAATTCCGAAAACAGGAGTTATGACGTCAATCGTCATAAAACATTAGTTATGACGTCAGACGTATTAAAAAAACGTCTAGGGTGCTAGACTAATAGAATTTATCACCGTTGTGAGGTATAGATAAGGCAATTCTAACCCGAGGGACGAAATGTTTTTTTGCGAGGGCCGAGATATTTGCCATGATGGTGTGTCATTAAACATCTATTCTATTCTGTTCTATAAGGGTGTACTGGATGGCATCAGGTGTTAATGATTTTATTAAAATATATATTTTGTTAGTTGTGTTTTCCAATGATTTTGCACTGTGAACAAAATATAATCATGCTCGTATGAACAATGTCTATGGAAGCCATTTATGTTGCAATTTCTACGCAACTGATGTGATAGGATGTAAATGTAAATGTGTTTGCTTATTTTATTTACAAGCACTGCTGTACACAGTTATCTAATACAATCAGACCAGTGGGAGTCTTACTTCGTTAACAGTAGTGGTTGTATGTCGGTTATGTGCCATAATCAGCGGAAAAACAGATCAGCGGAAATCTGTCCCCCCCCCCCCCCCCCCCCCCCCCCCCAACGATTATGACATAAACTACTCTGGAATCAGAGGGCATACATCAGTGAAGATTTCTTTTGTCTATTTTTGTTGTTCCATTCATTTGTTCTAACTCCGTTTTCCTTCAACTGATTTCCATCCAACTGGGACATCTATATAAATTACATTATTGAAACAAACAACTGGATTAGACACGTTATTAAATCTACTAGGTCTTCTTCATAATACATACACCGAACGAAAGTAATATGATTGATTAATTCCGGAATAAATCGGTTTATTAAAGCAGCTACGATAGTATTTGTTTCTTGCAAAATCAATCATTAGTTCAGAGAATCAGTGTATTAGTTCTCTAGCTTAAAAACGTGTGTGTGTGTGGTGGGGGGGGGGGGGGGGTCATCCCAGTTTTTAAAGGAAACATGTCACGTAAACCATATTTGGCACCAACCATGTACAATTAATTATAAATTGAATCACCTAAAAATATTTTTTATAAAAAATAAATTACTTAAAATATCTCCATAAAAGAACCCCAGATACGAGCTCTTAGCGGAAATTGCCGATCTTTAATGAGCAGGGCAATCACGAGGTCCGTGACGTCAGAGACGCGTCGCTTGATCTGAATCCTTACACTTAAAAGCATTAGTCCGTACCACTCATAAAGAATCTAAGACTTGCACAGCTTACCAAAAAATTGAGTGTTCGTTCGCAAAACGTTTTGCCGTATCAATATGAGCTGTTAGTAAATGAAGAAAGACACACATTTACTTACAACAGTGATACTGAAGACAAAACGGATAGCGAGTCGGAGGGTGGAGAAACTGATGGTGCCAGACCAGACCGGTCGACCAATTTACAGCCCGGAGCCCGAAAGTAACCCGGAGACAAAACCAAAACTCTGATGCTAATGCCGAGGTGTATACTGTTCATATTTAGCATAAAGATACACCTCGATATGATGTATTTAAATATGTAAAAAATATAAATGTAGGACAAACATTTTTGGGGTTTTTTTTTTTAGAAAATATCGCATTTTTTATGTTCGGGCTGTACATAATGAAATCTGTATGTACAGTGTAAACAAACGCTCTAATTTACGACAAGGCGCTTCACTTTCATTAACCTGGCTTGTAAAACAACATAAATGACTTGAGAGTATAATCAACTTTTAAACTAAATATATTTCTATTTGCATCAATAGAACGAAATGGGGTTATAGTATTTTTCTCTCATAAAAAAAAAGTAGCATATTATTAGGCCTATTGGTAGGGTGCGTTAGAGTAAAAACGACCACTCACGATACCCAAGTGATAATTTTCTTTTCTTTGGTACTACGTAATTGGTCAGTTTTGTAATTTTAGATGGGGAAAGTCTACTTAATCAAGGGTTTTACAGCATTATTTACAGTAATGAAGCAGGGCGGCTGATAATGTCCATTAACATTGTACTATAGTCGCGACAGGTTACGCCACAATACCCTGTGATCTTAAAAAAACTGGCACGTATTTTGTACGTATGTCTAGACCGTGGTAATCACTTACCTGGTCGATACCCTGCAATATACACCTGCCAATCAGGAATCACATGTGCAGGCCACGGAAAGAAAGGACCAATTAACTAAAACAACACTCCGATTCTCAAGTCAGCCCGTGGATGAAACATAATAGCTATTTCGACACCGACAGTAGTGGTTTATTTTGTATTGAACTTCGTGTTGCGTTGGGGCTTCGGGCGATGAGGAACGTTTTTGTGACTTATTCCGCCCGAAGATTAAAAACATTATTTAAAATTATTATTGTTTTCTACACGTTTTTTAAAAACATATTTAAATACATCTTACTGAGATGTATCCTCATGCCAAATCCCATGTTTGTATATGCCATATTTAATTACTTATTGACGTTTCCTTCTTCGGACGGTGAATACAGATTTTGTTATGTAGGCCTACAGCCCTAACATGAAAAATCTTTTTTTTTCCAAAAAAATAAATAAATAAAAAAAATTCTACATTTTTGTTTTAACATATAAAATACATCATGCTGAGGTGTATCTTTGTGCCAAATATGTACAATGTACACCTCGGCATTCGCAACCGAGTACTGTTTTTGTCTCCGGGTAACGTTCGGGCTCCGGGCTGTAAATAGGCTGACACCAAAGTACTATGCAGTGTTGGTGTCCAATCTTTTCTTTTGCGATAAAATACACGCGTCTTTCTTCGGATACAATCCTTTGGAAAACCATAAAAAGACAATCCCGATCGTTTAAACTGTTTATTTGTACACCCAAAGGCCGCGCAGTACGGCACTGTTGGACTGAAAAGATCGTAAGCCCCTTACTCCATATATAAACAGTTAACAACAATGGAAGAGTACAGCGGCTCTGACGTCACTTCCCTTTTTTTCCGAACGCTCACGAAGAAATATGCATAAATCGTACTTTGATACTGATGAGCGTAATTTCTTCATTTTAAGTTAACTACACGTATTTTATTGTTATAAAGTTATTTGTATATTATTTTTATATCATTTTTCTTTTAAAATGAGCTATAATATGGTCTCGTGTCATGTTTCCTTTAAAAGCCAGATCTATTTTTCTAGATTATATCTATTGAAGAAATACATCTCGGAACGAATAAGCGAAAATGTCCATTCATGTTTTATTTTGATGAGATTTAATTGTCATAGATACGTGGAAACAATCATTAAAGGCGCTCAATCACAGATTTAGTGGGCCTTATTTCTCCAAATATGGATTATAAATGACAATTACATTAATTTGGAATACGAGACCTTGCTATTGTATCACCCAAAACATTTTAATTGAACCATGATTGAGGCAATCCCATGACAACATGTGAGCAGCTTCATTTTTAAAAATTGGAACTCTTTTATTAGGAGTGAAACGTACGACAAAACCGAGTATTGATAAGGCTATATATACGACAGTCGTGTGAAGTACCTTTGTATTGCATATACAGTGCACGGCCGCCGTAGAGACTTCAAAATAATTTAAAATAATAATATTTTTTGACAACCCACCCCCCCAAAAAAAAAAAAACAACAACAACAAAAAAAAAAAACAAGCGAATACGCTGAAATAAAATAACAAATAGTTGGAACATAAACTCACGATTTTTGTTTATTATTATTATTTGTTTTATTTATTTGGTTTAACCGGCCTCGGTGGCGTCGTGGTTAGGCCATCGGTCTACAGGCTGGTAGTAGGTCGAGGCGTGGGATTTGTAATTCAAATACCGACTCCAAACCCTGAGAGAGTGCTTCGCAAGGCTCATTAGGTAGGTGTAAACCACTTGCACCGACCAGTGATCCATAACTGGTTCAACAAAGGCCATGGTTTGTGCTATCCTGGCTATCCTGCCTGTGGGAAGCGCAAATAAAAGATCCCTTGCTGCCTGTCGTAAAATAGTAGCATATGTGGCGACAGCGCGTTTCCTCTTAAAAACAGTGTCAGAATGACCATATGTTTGACGTCCAGTAGCCGATGATAAGATAAAAAATCAATGTGCTCTAGTGGCGTCGTTAAATAAAACAAACTTTACTTTTTTATTTGGTTTATTTTTATTTTGTATTGTTTTTATTATTGTTTTTTGGGTTTTTTTTTTTTACGAAGCTATCGTCCACAGGACCACTGCGGGCCCGTGCAGGAATTTTAGCAGGGGTGGGGTGGGGGGGGGGGGGGTGGGGGTCTGGACTGAGGTGAGCAACGTTTATAGGGGGTGACACGCTCTGCCGGACAATTATCGGGGGGAAAAAACTACAGAAAACAAAATTTGCTTAAGCAGGGGATTGAGCAAGCGATTATTTTTATTATTTATTTTTATTTTATTTATTTGGGGGGATGAGGAGGGAGCGAGGGTTATTTTGTTAGTTTGTCTGTTTGTTTGTTTGGGTTTTTTTACGGAGCTCCGTACACAGTACCATTGCAGACGCGTGTGCAGGAATTTTAGCATGGTGATGAGGTGTACACAGATGCGAGCGAAGTTTACGGTGAGGGGTCGAGACATATATATATATATATATATATATATATATATATATATATCACACAAAAAAATTGCTTGTACAAGGAGATGGGTATGTGCCTACACAGACAAAAAACAACATTGTGGCACAATCATTTTTGCTTAATACACAACATAATGTCCTCTAACCGTACCCATCTGCGAAACATTGACGGTTCGAAAACAGATAACACGTTTCCTTCCGACTGTTTCCAGATACAAGCCCCCGCTGTAAGTTTTTTTTCAGATAATCTCAGAAGCTGATAATTGTATTTATTTATTGCAGATTTATTTTTATCGACTGCTGTTGCATTCAGCAAACACATTGTAAATATTTAATTTCGCCATACCCAAAAGGCTCCGCTGGATTTCATATTGTATTTTTGTACTTAGTATGTATTCCTCTTGGCATATTTTATATAATAATAAATTTGACAAACTGAAAAATTAATGCGGTGTTCAGGTGTTTAAATGTTTCCGCGAACAACAAACAATAAATTGATCTGTACATACAAAGGCGTAACTAGTCGAATCGTCGCCGTTTAAAATGCTTCTGTTGCTAAAATAAATTAATGTATAAGCTTATTATCATTTCAGTACATGTTTATATATTTTTTATAACTTATTTTCATTGTTTATCTTTCGATTTACCCTATGTCGCATAGGACAGTCAAGCGTTCTCGTTACACTATCTTGGCAAATCGTTTTGACATTGCAATTATTCGGGAGTTGCGCATCACGTGACTACAAAAATAATACGTCACACCTCTTCGCTCCAAATAGCCGTTATTTTTTCCTGAATTACGGACCGTTGACATAATTCAATTATTTTTACAAAATATCAGTAATTAGTGGGTTATGGTAGTTATGTAGATAGTTAAATAAAGTACTTTTAGCGACAAATCAAATGTATATATTTTAAGATAATACTTTGTTAGGTCATTAATTAGGTCAACCATCCGTGACAGAGCATTCTTAACAACTGTAACTGTTTTATGTTTCTTCAGAAAGCTTTTGTACTAAATATTTACTTGCTGAGTGGTTTGGGTATTTTTGTTGGGGAGGAAGTCTGCATTCTTGGAGATTCGCTTGACTGTGCAAGAGAGGTTGGTGACACCTAAAGGTTGGCGTTTGAACCAGGGTAATGTTTACAAACATGTATTTCCTGGAACCAGCAAATCCACGCTGTTTCGAGTAGCGAATTCTGGTGCACGACAACGATCGTCATCAGTCACCCAAACTTTCGTCTGTACATCACGCAACGTTCGAGGGTTATCACTCTGGCAAGTCTTAGATTGCCGCTCGTTATCAGAAGACATTGTCAAGCTGTAGTCACATCACAAATCGGCGAGTAATGTAGCACAGTTGGTGCCAATGGGGAAACCTACTTCCTATCTATATGTTCTATCCCCAAATGTGATATATATGTTGCCAATGGGGAAGTCGGACACTTCTCTTATTCCCGTCTTAGTATACTTCTGTTTTGATCTACTGTCTCGTGGCAGGCCATCGGTCTACAGGCTGGTAGGTACTGGGTTCGGATCCCAGTCGAGGCATGGAATTTTTAACCCAGATACCGACTCCAAACCCTGAGCGAGTGCTCCGCAAGGCTCAATGGGTAGGTGTAAACCACTTTCACCGACCAGTGATCCATAACTGGTTCAACAAAGGCCATGGTTTGTGCTATCCTGCCTGTGGGATGCGCAAATAAAAGATCCCTTGCTGCTTGTCGTAAAAAGAGTAGCCTATGTGGCGACAGCGGGTTTCCTCTAAAAAAATCTGTGTGGTCCTTAACCATATGTCTGACGCCATATAACCGTAAATAAAATGTGTTGAGTGCGTCGTTAAATAAAACACTTCTTTCTTTCTTTCTTTCTTTGATCTACTGTCAGTCTCTGCAAATTGTCAAGATCCATTGAAGATCATGAATATATATATATATACTTCATTTACTTTAAATAAGAGTCCTCATCCTTGTGAATATTGTCAGTGTATCCTGTCTGTACACTACAGAGTGGTGGAGTGTAATCATCTGAAGCCGACGACAAACGACATATTTGTAAACAGAAATGTTTTGGAATCTTTTAAATTGCACCCAGCATTAATTTAAAAGACTTTAAAGCGCTTTGATTTCTATACGAAGTTTTAAAATATACATATATAACTTGGTATATTCATTGCATTATACTTTTCACCACAACTCTTTACATTGTGGTTTTACATAATTATTTACTTATAATTATATAATTATTACATATTTTATTCTTAATGTAAATACTATTTTCATATATTTATCATCATTCGATCATTCATTCATTCCGTTTACTTGTTTTAGTAACACGTGCACCCTTGATCAAGGAATGGAGTGTTTCCTTAAGTTTGTTGTGAACAGTTTTGAAAAATCAAATGTTTTAACTCTGGTGAACTTTTTTTCTGGATTACAACAGGATAATTTTAGGTCAGTCTTTGGGGTTCTTGCGAATCCACATGAGATTAATACCTCTTGCCTTGAAGACCTTTGGCAATATATTGAAAGTGTATTTTTCCCTTGTATTGATTCTTATGAAGTTTTGGAATCTAATAAAGAAGAGGAATGGACATGCCCTTAGATTTTAAATTCAAGCGAAATGTGCGAAAACATATTTCTTCCTCAGACAACATATTGGCCTTATATGTAGCACTAGATGCATTTTTGTCAATTTTAAGTTTCCTTAAAACCAATTAATGTAATGGTACTTGTACAATGTCATATGATGGTTATGTTATTATCAGTGGGCACTGTCAGAAACCGTTCATTTATGTCAGCCAGACTGTATGACAGACCGGCCTCGGTGGCGTCGTGGTTAGGCCATCGGTCTACAGGCTGGTAGGTACTGGGTTCGGATCCCAGTCGAGGCATGGGATTTTTAATCCAGATACCGACTCCAAACCCTGAGTGAGTGTTCCGCAAGGCTCAATGGGTAGGTGTAAACCACTTGCACCGACCAGTGATCCATAACTGGTTCAAAAAAGGCCATGGTTTGTGCCATCCTGCCTGTGGGAAGCACAAATAAAAGATCCCTTGCTGCTAATCGGAAAGATTAGCCCATGTAGTGGCGACAGCGGGTTTCCTCTCAAAATCTGTGTAGTCCTTAACCATATGTTTGACGCCATATGACCGTAAATACAATGCGTTGAGTGCGTCGTTAAATAAAACATTTCTTTCTTTCTTTCTGTATCACAGATAGCTGTGGATGAAAGTGGATGATAGTGTCGCGTATTGACTTGATCCATTCTGAAAGACTTTCAAGTTTGGCCCATTAGTTTCTATATCAGATTGATCGAACTGACTATTACAATGTAAAAGTTCGATTTGTGTTCTCATCCAGACAGTGATAGCCTGAGTGTTCAGTTGGTTTGCCATGTGCATTGGGATAGATAGCTTTTAATAGAAATAACATTTAATAATTGATCATATTTTATAGAAATTTCAGGCAGCTGTGCAGGGTAGTGTAAGCCACGGTACCGTTCTGTATAATAAATATTGCAAGAGGAAGGAAGGAAAACTCCATTAACGTGCCCATATCTACTGTAGGTTCAGGCACGTCCATCCTGGGCACGAGTTCTGATTTGCGTCAGATCTCCTGTTCAGGATAAAAAAAGGAGTTTGTAATGAAGGGATACATTTAATTTGGAATAAATTAGTAAAATAAAATATATATTGATTCTAATTTAAGCCACAATATGGAGGTGGGTGTTATTTAAATTACTTGCGTAGTATGAATATAAATACTACTGAATTGCACGCCATGTTAGAAGGCCAGCCAAAAAATAAACAGTAATCAACACATTGGCCTAGTAGTCGTCCACTGGCGGACAATGAATGGATGAGGCTTTGCATCCAGTCCAGTGGAGAGGTTAAATGGAAATGTTATCTACTTAGTATTGATCAGTTCTGAGTAGTAGGATACATTTCAGTGGGTCTCCACACGTGCCATTTTTAATAACGAGGTTTTAATGTTTAACAATTCGGGCCATCCAGTAAAAGTGCCATACACCAATTTAATTACAAATATTCAATAGAATTAACATATATGCAAGTACAACATAATTAGAGTAAGAGTAAATAGCTAAAAACTAATTTTATTGGTCAACAAGACGGCGATCGTCGCCAGTCGCCCACACTTTCGTCTGCACATCACGTAAGGTTCAAGGGTTATCTCTGTGGCAGATCTTGGATTTCCGCTCGTTGGTCAGAAGACATTGTTTATGATCACTGTCAAGTTGTAGTTGCATCACATATCGGCGAGTAATGTAGCATAGTTGGTGCCAATAGGGATACCTACTTCCTGTCTATATGTTCTATCCCCAAATGTGATATATATATATATATATATATATATATATATATATATATATATATATATGTGTGTGTGTGTGTGTGTGTGTGTGTGTGTGTGTGTGTGTGTGTGTGTGTGTGTGTGTGTGTGTGTGTGTGTGTGTGTGTGTGTGTGTGTGTTGCCAATGACGAACTCCGACATTTCACTTATGCCTGTCTTAGTATACTTCTGTCTTGATCTACTTTTAGTCTCAGTGAATTGTCAAAATTCATTTTGACCATAGATATATATTCTTGAAAAAAAAGTAGGGGAACCTGAAATATTAATGTTAATATCAACTATTAGACCGAACATACGTTTTGACCATAAACATCCTAGTAAAGAACGTTCAAGTCTGTTTACCAACAAACCAAAACACATTCCATAGTTTGCACGTGCATCACGCAGTTGCCCCGTACATGTGCATGAGGTGTCATTCTCGATTTTGACAATTTCCAAGAAGGTCGATTGATCAAAGTGGAACATTATTTCTGTCAATCATTTCATTCTGTTGATCATACAGTTGTTATTGTTTTGTTTTTATTCATTTTTTATTGTTTGAATTTGCGATTTACTGATTAAAAAACGTCAACTTTCAAATTTCACTTCTGACCCCAATCGTCCTTCAAGATCTTTGGTGGTCATAAAACCAACTGTAGTACTGACCTACCGGTTGTAATGTTTGCCCAATTAATTCTCTATTATCATATAACCATTCTCCACAGCTAATATACCTTACAATTTTGCCAATTGTAAATTCTTATTAGAGTTCCCCATCTTTTTTAAAGAATATATATATATATATATATATATATATATATATATATATATATATATTTCATATTATTTCATTTACTTTAAAGAAGAACCCTCATCCTCGGTGTGAATATTGTCAGTGTATCCTGTCTGTACACCACATAGTGGTCGAGCGTAATCATCTGAAGCCGACGTTAAGCGACATATTTGGAAGCAGAAACATTTTGAAATCTTTTAAATTGCAAACAGAATTAATTTAAACGTTTTTAAAGCACATTGATTTCTATACAAAGTTTTAAAATATACATATATACCTTGGTATTTGCATTCTTTTATACTTTTCACCACAACTATTTACACTGTGGTTTTACATAATTATATATATTTTATTCTTAATGTAAATATTATTTTTGACAACCAATAGATATATGTATTTTTATGTGTTGGGGTGTCGTTAAACATCCACTCACTCAATTATTCATTCATTCATTCATTCATTCATTCTGTTTACTTGTTGTATTAACACGTGCACCCTTGATTAAAGAATGAACTAAGTTTGTCGTGGGGGATCGTTGTGTACAGTTTGGAAACAATAAATATTTTAACTCTCGTGATCTTTTTTCTGGATTACAATAGGACAATTTTAGGTAAATCTTTCGGGTTCTTGCGAATCCACATGTGATTAATACCTCTTGCCTTGCAGACATTTGGCAATATACTGAAAGTCCACTTTTCCCTTGTATGGATTCGTATGCAGTTTTGGAATCTAATAAAGAAGAGGAATGGACATGTCCTTAGATTTTAAATTCAAGCGAAATGTGCGAAGACATATTTCTTCCTCAGACAACATATTGGCCTTATATGTGTCACTAGTTGAACTTTTGTCAATTTCAAGTTTACTTAGAAACCAATTAATGTAATGGTGCTTGTACAATGTCATATGGTGGTTATGTTATTATTAGTGGGCACTGTCAGAAACCGTTCATGTAGGGCAGCCAGACTCAGATAGTGGTAGGTGTGACTTGTACAAGTGCTTTCGCAGTTTATGCATTCGGGCACCGACAGTGTCGCGTATTCATGTATCTATTCAGCCAGACTTTCAGATAGTGCCGACTAGTACAATATTAGATGATATTATCAGTGGGCACATTGTCAGAAAGTTCGTTCATGTAGGGCAGCCAGACTCAGATAGTGATGGCATGTACAATTTTTATGTTATTATCAGTGGGCACTGGTCATAGACCGTTCTTAATAGAAATAACATTTCTCGGTATCACAGATAGCTGTGGCTAAAGTGCTTTCGCAGTTTATGCATTCGACCAATGACAGTATCGCGTTTTGACTTGATCCATTTTGAAAGACTTTCAAGTTTGGCCCGTTTGTTTCTATATTAGATTGATCGAACTGACTATTACAATGTAAAAGTTCGATTTGTGTTCTCAGGCAGACAGCGATGGCATGAGTTTTCAGTTGGTTTGCCATGTGCATTGGGATAGATAGCTCTTAATAGAAATAACATTTAATAATTGATCATATTTTATAGAAATTTCAGGCGCCTGTGCAGGGTAGTGTAAGCCACGGTACCATTCTGTATAATAAATATTGCAGGAGGAACGCAGGAAAACTCTATTAACGTGCCATATCCACTGAAGGTTCAGGCACGTCCATCCTGGGCACGAGTTCTGATTTGCCCCAGATCTCCTATCCAGGACAAAAAGAGGCAGTTTGTATTGAAGGGATACATTTGATTTGGAATAAAATAGTAAACTAAAATATATATTGATTGTAATTTAAGCCACAATATGGAGGTGGGTGTTATTTAAATTACTTGTGTAGTATGAACATAAATACTATTGAATTGCACGCCATGTTAGAAGGTCAGTCCAAAAATAAACATTAATTAACATATTTACCTAGTAGTCGTCCCCTGGCGGACAATGAATGGATGAGGCTTTGCATACAGTCCAGTGGAGAGGTTAAATGGAAATGTTATCTACTTAGTATGTATCAACTCTGCGGAGTAGGATACAATCCGGCGGGCCTCTACATGTGTCTTTTTAATAACGAGGTTTTAATGTTTAACAATTCGGACCATCCAGCCTTGATTGAATTATAATAAAATTAACCAAAATACAACAAAATAGTAGTAATAAAAGAATGCTTGAGATAAACTTAAAATTAAACGTGTCACAATATTAAAACTTGGAAAGAATAAAACATATTATATCGTTAGCTATTCAACAGAAATGCTCCTGCCAGAAAGCATCGATTTTAAAGCAACCAACGAATGTGCTGTAAAAGTATCATACACCAATCTAATTACAAATATACAATAACATTAACATATATACAAGTACAACATTATTAGAGTAAGAGTAAATAGCTAAAAAAACCAGAAACACTTCTGCTAGAGAGCATCAATTTTAAAAATGATGTGAATTTTACCATAAACAGCCACACATCAATCTTATTACAAATATACAATAAAAGTTTCTATATACAACATAATTTACCCCCCCCCCCCCCCCCCCCCCCCCAAAACACAAAAAAACACACACAAAAAACAACAACAAACAAACAAACAACAACAAACAAAAACAACAAACAAACAAACAAACAAAAACAACAACAAACAAACAAACAAACAAAAACAAAACCCAAACCCCACCAAAAACCAACAACCCATCAACAAAACCAACAACAATAGTTTAAAATGTAGGAAGGAAGGGAACTCTATTAACGTTCCCATATCCCGAAGGTTCAGGCACGCCCAGCCCGAACTTAGCCTCGGACTTCGCCAGTGACCCATTTCGGGGCAGGAGGAGGAAGGGTGAGTTTGAGGTGGACGGAATTTGGAAAACAAATTATTAGTTATTAAAATGTCTGGTCAAAATTGAGGCCATTTAGACTATTAGCTACTCAGTTGCCCCCCCCCCCCCCCCAACAAAACATCCTAGCTACGGCCCTGTTTTCACTACATAATTAAATATAGACTTCAGCGAATACTATTTATGTGCTTGCTCAAAAATCAATATTTTCATTACTATGTGTATAACAAGACATTATTTCACCGTGTATACTTTTTTATATTTAATAATGAACAAAATATAACACATATGTTTACCTCAATCCAAACCGATCGAAACCACACGTTTTACATTGGGCTCAATTTAGCCATGTTTGTAATGTTTAGATGGGTTTCACTACATAGAGAACACACATATTTTGTCTCGTAATCTTTATTCTATGTTGTAATGTTGCAGTTCATATCGTTTACTCGCGTGGTGTAGCTGGATTATATTGGAATTCAATCAAAGTAACTTTTCGCATATGTAATAATATCGCCAGTTGCAGTTAATGTCGTTCCACCAATTTGTGTGTGTAACTAATATAACACAATCTTCGTCAAGCATATCATTGTTCGGACTGCCTGGTTTCCATGGTGCGTAGCTGACATTGTTTCCATTTTCCCAGAGAAACACGCCTTCCCTTTTTTTATCAGTCAAGCCAATCCAATACCTCATCTCATCTGTGTAATAATAAGAATGATCAATTGATTGATTGAATGAATGAATGAATAACTATATGTTTAATGCAACCCCATCGGCTATTCGATGTCAACTCAGGTAAATATGGAAAATAAGTGATGACTAACATAAATATAACAAGTCAAGAGTAAAATAATTTTTGGAAAACGATAGAATGTTTTGAATCGTCCGAGGTCCTTGCGTCGTAGGTTGTAATCACTGCATTAGACTCATTCTCTGATCGTTTTGTCTCCTGTCCCAGCCATATTACACCACGACTGGTATATCAAAGACCGTGTTATGTGTTGTCCTGTCTGTTGGAAGGTGCATGCAAATTTGATGCCAATGGAAACATGTAGCAGTTTTCTATTTAGTCTATATGTTACGGTTACCAAGTGTTTGACATCCAATAGCCGCTTATTAATAAATCAGTGTTCTCTAGTGATGTCTTTAAGGGAAACAAACTTTACCCCCCCCCCCCCCCCCCCCCCCCCCCCCCCCCCCCCCCCCCCCCCCCCGTCCGTCCCCACATATATCGCTGCCCGTGCTTTATCTATAGATGGACTGTCAGGCCCCAGTATAATACATCCTTAAGATACACATGGCTAGAATATATATCCCATTAAATATATTTAGGATGTAGTGAACTTCTTAAGGATGTAAGGAACTTTAGAGGACTACATGAATGAATGAATTTTTTAACGACACCCCAGCACAAAAAATATATCGGCTATTGGGTGTCAAACTATGGTAAGTGCAAACAGTAAGTGATGATCAACATCAATACAAAAATTGAACAGTTAAATTAAAACACAGTGTAAGCAACTGCGCAAAAAATACAAATATCACAGACATATAAAATTAAAAGTCAGTACCACGTAAAAAATGTAAAACAAATTCTGGATGGAATCGAAATGATTCCATCACATTACGTTGGCCAAATATATCTTTTCGAGTTTCTTTAAGATGCTTACACTCCACTAAAATGTAGCGCACCGTCAGAAGACACTGACAGTGCTCACACTGAGGTGGAGGATCTTTCGTTAAGATAAATGAATGGGTCAAATATGTATGACCGATGCGAGCACGACACAATACTATTCCATCCTTCCTGCACTGCCTATAGGAGGAATGCCACTCTCCCAAGACTGGCTTGATAGCATGAAGCTTGTTCGCAACCGCACCGTCCCAATCATGTTGCCAAGTCGAAAAGATAACTTCGTTAATACTATATTTAAAATCAGTATAAAGCACACCAACCCCGGCATGAGGCAAATCCAAAGCAGACTTGGCAGCTGAACACCGGCCTCGGTGGTGCAGTGGTTAAGTCATCGGACTACAAGCTGGTAGGTACTGGGTTCGGATCTCAGTCGAGGCATGGGATTTAATCTAGATACCGACTCCATACCCTGAGTGAGTGCTCCGCAAGGCTAAATGGGTAGGTGTAAACCACTTGCACCGACCAGTGATCCATAACTGGTTCAACAAAGGCCATGGTTTGTGCTATCCTGCCTGTGGGAAGCGCAAATAAGAGATCCCTTGCTGCCTATCGTAAAAGAGTAGCCTATGTAGCGAGTGTCAAAATTACCATATGTTTGACGTTCAATAGCCGATGATAAGATTAAAAATCAACGTGCTCTAGTGGCGTCGTTAAATACAACAAACTTTGCTTTTACTTTTGACAGCTGAATCTGCCGTTTCATTACCCTCGATGACAACATGGCTGGGCATCCAACAAAATACATTATCTTTATAAACAATGGATAAAAAGACACACTTTCGTATCACCATCCCAATTAAGGGATGGTCCAGCTTCATATCGCGTAAAGCTTGGAGACACGAAAGTGAATCAGTAAAAATAATAAATTTGGATGCAATCGAATCTTTGATTTCTTCTAAGGCTTTAATGACTCCCCAAACTTTAGCACTAAAAATCGATGCCAAGTCAGAAGTCTCATGGAAAGTACTGTATCTGATGGAAAAACTGTAGCACAAGCCATAGAATTCCCATCCTGTGATGAACTTCGGAGGACGTTTATAGAGGGAGGACTGCCTAAACACCTCGACGTGTGACTGGAAACATGACTGGACAGATACTGGCATTTCAAGACAGTACTTACTTTGGGGGAAACGTTATATTCTATATAAGTAAACTGAATCAAAATAAAAACAAAATCAATTATGTACCGTCATACGGAGTGGTACTTCACTTAAAGAGAAAAGTATCTGACAGTAATTCATGATAAAAGTCCATTTAACACCCTTGTACAGATATAGATTTACCGTTCCCTTACAGACAAAGAAATTGACATCCCTTCATGTTAAAAGGTCATTCATCTTGTTTGTACAGTTATATATTTACCCATATTTGTTTTGATGTATTCGGTGATAGCCGTATGTTTTTCTACCGTGTCCAAGACGATCAACCTGGAGCCTGACTTGTTGCAAAGTGCCTGTGACCTGAGCCACCGTGTTTTTGTCTGGTAGACTTTGAAGCACACACTCACACCTTGAAGCAGTACGTACCCGTCTTCACCTGGACAGTTATCTGTCGATCTTGACTTTGTTTTTGCTGTAACACATGTACTGATAATAAGAATAAAATTGCATATTTAAATACGTTTTGTTATACATTTTCATAATGTACGTAATATTTACATTTCCCTACTTAGAATGTTTCAGATCATACTAAATTTTGTATCTGATAAAATTTACATTTGCCTACAGATAATGTGTTATATATCAAAACGTGCATTGCAGTGTGACCAGAAACCTTTCGGATAAACATGTATTAATATTCTTAGTAGGAAGATACGAATTCTTCAATTCGGTTACTGTCAAACATGAATTTATAGACCGCTACTCGTGATATATTTCTGTTGATAATTATTATTTACGATTATACTAACAAATCACGAGTTAGCAAAAACGAGATTGCATCTAACCAGACATACGCCCGAAGACATGAACCTTAGTCAGAATGTCTCGACATGATTCCGAAGGCCTTCAACTAAGACACGTTACAATGAAATTCGGTAAATGTGTACGTTTTAACACACATTTGTTTAATAGGTTAATGAATTTGAACATCTAGGAGCATTCTAATGTCATTATTTAGATTGCATTTTTCTGTAATTTGTTTCCAAAATATAAAAAATGCTTCCAGATTAACGAACAGACGCGAACGAGACCAATTTGCCTTCAGAATAAAAGTGATTTCCGCGACAAATCAATATATTACGCCGACTTTCGGCCAATAGGAGTTTTTTAATCATTTCGTCAGCGCATAACAGTCTCCGAATGTTCAACTAATGCCTTTGATCAAATAAGAGTTTTCGTACACTTAACTGGTGTTCAAGCGGCCAGGTTCATGTACAACAAAAGTTGAAAAAGAATTTAGCAACTGAGTTACCTTCTACACGATAGTAGTGGCGCGATCCTGGTGAATGGACAGGACTGGCCTTGGCAAGTCTCACAGAATGCAGATGGCACGTCAGATCAGTGTTGTACGTAAACGACCAACAATCTGGGTTGTGTCTACAATCCTTCGAACAGTCCAATACCGTCGCAACATCATTTACGGAAGATATGACACCGTCTGTAACAGCAACGTCACTAAGCTCGAGATTCTCAATCCAAATGAATTGCCTGACGTCACTGAGAGAAAATAAGAACATAAAACAGATTACACTCTGTTGTGAATTATTCTTTGCCTACAGTAACTGTTGGTTATTAAAATGGTATTACAACAAACATTCAAACAGAAAAAAAGCAAGAATTGTGCGACTGGGTGACTGATGATTGTTCAGTTGTCAAAAGAGTCGAGGTGTATCTGCTGAAACATCTCTAGAAGTGTCGAAGACCAGGCCTGTAGCCAGGATTTTGAGAGGGGGTGGTGGTTTAAGCGAAGTGCCTCACACGAGAGCGCTAAGTGCTCGAGTTGCTTATGGGTATTCGGGGGCATATTGCAAAAAAAAGAAAGTCACCGATGGAGGGGTGCCCCCCCCCCCCCCCCCCCCATTGCCTACGGGCCTGGAAAACTGAAATTATACTACACATAATGATTCTCAGCTACTCTTACCTGTATACGTATGAAATAGACGGCACTGAAGGGTAGGCTATATTGTTATTGCTTCAAATGTAATGAATTACAGGTTCGAGCTAAATATTGTTAATTACACTGATTTCCCTCTGACGGGACTGACATACTTGTGCGACAGAAGGCTAGTGTTTAACCCAAGTATTTTTCGACCATTCAATGCAGAATAGAAGGGTTTACTTTGGAAAACGTTCGGAGCTTCGTCCTTGTTTCGCTCGACCATTCAGCGTTCGAACCGATGAAATTCTACATGTTCATGTTATCTCGACAGTCTGTCATGTCGGGATTTGCCTTGACGAACTATGTTGAAAGTACTTTCCTTGTTTGACACCCAGTAGCCGATCTCTATGTATGTGCTGGTGTGTCGTGATATATCCATTCAGTTATGCATGAACCTTTTCGTTAATAATCCAAATTAAAAAATAATAATCTGGGTTTCAAAAACTGATTCCATCTGTCCCCAAACAACAAACATATGTGTGCAGTATACATACGTTGATAAATATTCCGAAATGATTTAACAAATAATTCAAAATTATCCATTATGTATTTCAGTGAATGCAATTGGTATGGTTGTGAGTTAAAGGTATGTTGATAACATCATTTCACGACTGTGGAAAATGTAATTATGTTTAATCCATTACCTTCAATTTTTTGTCAAAGTAATCAGGACACTAAGAAGTAAATTGTAATTCTCTCTCTCTCTCTCTCTCTCTCTCTCTCTCTCTCTCTCTCTCTCTCTCTCTCTCTCTCTCTCTCTCTCTCTCTCTCTCTCTCTCTCTCTCTCTGTGTGTGTGTCTGTACACATCTTACCTTAGTGCTAGATTAACACAACACAGAACAACAGCTAGTCGCATCATCAGCTTAAACGAGGGATACTGCATCATCCAACAAATAATAATATAGAATCTAGCATGTCACCACTTTATATATGTATACACCAAGGTCAACTGGATGACATCAGTGTTTTTAAAGAATCCTGCTTTTAAAATTCCTCCTCGAAACTAGCATGCCATTTTTAAGTGTGCTTTCCAATGATTGTTCGCTGAAAAGGAATCATGCTGGTATGAACAATTTAAGAAGTCGAACACAGCTACTAAATCATTAATAATCTATATCGACGCCATTAAGTAATTAAATTAAGATATGTACTCAGTTGACATGGTAGGATGTAAATGTAAATGCTTTTGGTCACTGTTTCTCAAGGACTGTTATGCAAATTTCGCTGATATGATATAGCGAGAGCCCATAAACTCTGACGTCGTTAGCTATACAAAGTACGATTAAGATGCCAATAAATGTGCCAGTTCGCATATTGCTATCTCTGCATACCTAGACTACTATAGAACAATGCAAACGTAAATGTGTTTGTGCTGTTGTTTTAACGAAACATGTGTGTTTAATTGTCATTATTCAACCATATAGAAGACCATCTCTCCCGTGCAAAGCCAGAACCTAGTAACTCACTTTTTGCTTGTTTTGAGAAAACCAAAGAAAACATCATTTGTGAATATTAAAATCTATTCTATTCATGGCGATGTACTTACTGCTTAATATATATCCACTGAGGTTCACAATTCTCACCAATAATTAATCAGATTTAATTACGATTATTTTGGCGGGAAAATGAGTTACTAGGTTTTGGCATAGCAAATGCTAACGAACTTCATATATATTACCAAGGCAAAACCTAGTATGAAAATTACTCATTTATTTTCCAATAAATGTGTGTACAAATGGCAGGAAAATATGACATAGCTTCAATAAGGCATTGAGACATGCAAGAAAATGCACTTGTCTCATGAATTGGAGTGTTGTTTGAAGATAACGACCGAAGTACTAGCCCTGTATCTAGTACAATCAAATTTAATGACATATAATCATGATTTAATGTTTAACTTTCTTACTAGGCCATACTTTCTTACCACAGAATCAAGGAACAATGCATGTAATAGTACGAGTACGAAATCTACAATAGTTGAAAAGTGGTCAAGTGGTTTATAAACCCCACAGACAACAAAAGATTGCCTCTGCCCGGACTAGTTTGTGAGGTCAATTAATTGCTATTTTAGCGTATGGAATTTGCCAGGTCACTGACGTCTCTCTCGGGTATGTCCAACCAGAAGAGTTTCTTTGCGGCTGGGACAACATGTAACAAATTGAGTATTCCCGTCTTCTTGGATTTGGGAATGCCACGTGGTTCTGCCCTTTAGGATGGAAATTGACCTGTCACATCAAACGTCGCCTTCAGGAAGTCAACTTCTGTGTATGGGTCATCGAAGTCCTCCTTGTACATCATTGTACGCCTACCCTTGGAGAATTTGACCTCACATACCTTTCCCAACAGCGGCATCTTTGTCTTCTTCCCGCTACGGGCGCGTTGTTCCCCGCTGAATTCATAGAAATCCATGTACTCCAAAAGAATGGGCATTATTGTCTTGGAGGATATTTGGCATAGATCCACGAAGTCGTCAAAAGTAAATATATTCTTAGCCTGTTTCATTTTTTCCCCATTAGACCCATGAATGGAATCTGCCTTCATGTAAGTGTGCCCCTTTTGTAGGTATTTGATAACCACTTGCTGAGGGCCCCAAACTGCATTCACACATTGTGAGAGAGCTGTGTATAATGTCCCGTTCTTATTTTGCCCCCCACAATTATCAACCCAAAATAGGAGGTATGTGGATGCATCCCTAATAATGCACTGGATGTACGCACTTGCAACATCTTGGGCAAGTCTACCAGACGTTCCCTCATGCCACAACACGACATAATCTGGTTCATGATCAGCTCCCATTCGGGCAAAGGTCTCATTGAAAACAACGAGGCAGCTCACAAAGAAGCTCTCTTTAGTGGAAAGTTTAGGCAGAAGTATTTCCCTCTGCATATCAACGGCATACATATTAAAACCATCGGGAAACTTTTTCTGGTATTCAATTCGAGTTTTGTGTAAGCTATCTTATGTTCATGGCCATCAATACATTGCTCACATGTATGGGCATCATGATCATCATTTTTACCCGACTCCTTGACATACAGTGCATATACAAGACAAGTCTCGCATTCATCCTGCGAGGGTTCGCCAAATGTAATCCGTTCTGATTCAAATACTTGCCTGTAGAGTTCATATGAAATTGTCTTATTTTTTCACAGAAATCGCGCCACATGAGCGAAATTGTTAAGCCAGGTTCCAGGTAACGCTTGAGTGGGGTATGGGTTACTTTATAGTGGCTAACAGCAGGGTGGTAGGAGTTAATATGCTCCTTTATCGCCCCTCGAAGCAACACTGCAATAAACTCAGTTGATTTGGTCATTGTCTCCTACATGTCATAGTATTTGCTTACTCAGGGTCGTGGCCAGTAATTGCTTTCCTTTACTTGTCCAAACCATACTTTATTGTGATTATCCCGTAATAAAGACACTGGTAAACGATTTATTTACTGAATTGTTATCACTTTCATGGGCGCAGCCATCTTGTTTTGGGCTTCGAAGCTGGCATCTGATTGATTGGTTGAGATACTAGATTTTACTGTGGCATCCTAGAACAATGGTGGAGTTGCTAGGTTTTGCCATGGCAATAACTTCGTAATGAAGGAAAATATTGTCATACACAGTACACTAAAGGGAAGTCATATACCCAGTAACTCCAAAAATAATATCAACTCAGTTTTGAGGTACTAGGTTCTGGTTTTGCACGGGAGATCTATATTAATGTTCTTCCTAGGAAACGTAAGCACAAAATAGTAATTTGCTAATGAACTCTCAAAGTGCGATGCGTTCCACACTGTGATAATGTGTATGACATACATAAATTAATAATTTTAACAAGTAACATCTGCTTCTGGAAACTGAAAAAACAAAACCTTTACAGCATAACAGTAAAATGGTTGCATTAAAATTGTATAGGATTAGCTTAGAATAATGCATTATATTCCTCTCATACTTAACCAATGTATTGGTCGCGCCATTTCGGAATGTGGGGTTGATGAGTACATCCCATTACCCACTCTCTGGAACTGCGCTTTTTTATGTTTATGGAATGACTGACTGAATGAATGAATGTTTAACGACACCCCAGCACGAAAAATACATCGGCTATTGGGCGTCAAACTATGGTAAATGTAAACCCAATGTGATGAAAAACATCAATATAAAAATTCAACAGTTAAATAAAAACACAGTGTAAAGGACTGTGTAAAAATACAAATATCACAGATAAATATAATTAAAATTTAGAATAAAATTCAGTATCACCTAAAAATTGTAACACTAATTCTGGATGGAATCGAAATGATTCCATCACATTTGTTTGTCCAAATAAATATTTTCGAGTTGCTGACAACTGCTTACACTCCACCAAAATGTGACGCACAGTCAGAGTACACTGACAGTGCTCACACTGATGTGGAGGATCTTTCTTTAAGATAAATGAATGGGTCAAATATGTATGACCGATGCGGGCACGACACAAGACTATTTCATCCTTCCTGCACTGTCTATAGGAGGACTGCCACTCTCCCAAGACTGGCTTGATAGCATGAAGCTTGTTCGCAACCTCACCGTCCCAATCACGTTGCCAAATCGAAAAGATAAATTGGTTGATATTATTTTTAAAATCAGTATAAGGTACACCAACCCTGGCATGAGGCAAATCCAAAGCAGACTTGGCAGCTGAATCTGCCTTTTCATTACCCCTAATGCCAACATGGCTGGGCACCTGTTACGGACGCCTGTCTCCAGACGTTGTAACAGCGAAGGTGGTGAATTACTAAGAAAATATATATAATATGGTTCGACGAGCCCCCAGTCTGCAGAAATGGCAGACGATTAAACTAATACTTCAGTTTATAATGAATGATCACTTCTGACTTTCTCTAAACAACAAAACCAACACAAATCAACATGTAATCATTTAATACATAAACAGCTAACTGTCACCAAGGTGACTTACACTGAATACAACAATCTGTTGTACTGACCACTGCTCAAACTACGACACTCACTTTATATGTTCTCTATACAAATGTTCAATGATATCATAATGTAGATTCATTCGGCTGATAGGACGGTTCCCTCAGTTCAGCTCTGCGGCACTTCAAACGACAGGTAGATAACTGGACTTCAATAAGCTTCAGTTCTGCGACTCTTCAATAATATGTTACTCCAACAATATTGTCCTCTGTGGACATCAGGTACGTGGTTGTACACTCCGACCCTTTCTTCAGTCAAACAGCCGTAACGTCGCTTGGCACGGAGCTTCTATGGAACTGCTACACCAAACCTCAGACAAGACTTTTATGCACCAGGCATGGTCCTTGGAGATATGAGGTAATCTCACGTAACATTATATAGTTCAAATTGGATTCACAAGCACCAACCGTTTTATGTTGGCAGTAAATACATTATACGCTTGTGAATGACGCATGATAGTTTCTTTGACTGCCACAACAAATTAAGCTCTCATCAGTAGCAGATAAATAGATAGGCCGCGTTGTTTCCACAGCTTTGTAATGAGTGTTCGTAGTGAGTGTTCCAACGTTTAATTATTGTTAGTTGCACACATATGGTGGTTAGTGAGTTTAGTGTCGTTGGGATGTTTAAACAGATGGCCTTACACATGATGTCTGTCTGCTATACATCTGACATCATGACACCCTCCCCCATAACGTAATGATATCATATAACGAAGTTATGATATCATTAAAAGTAAATTATACATATTATGTCCATTTGACAATAAAAATACATCTTGATAAATGTCGCAATAAAGTCATACAATATACATGATTGATCACTGAGGTAAAATGTACATACTTACCTATTAATGAACTAAAAGTGAGTTAAGCTTTTATCTAACTGGAGCAGGCAATTACTGACCCCCATCATTCTAGACCTAACTTGTAAACTACTAACTATGCAATAATACCATTACAATGACACTAGCTACACAATTCAAACAATTTAAACTTTTCATCACTATTCCTTTGTGTATCACTTAACTACGCGAGAGAGCGTCTGGGATAATATTATCCTTTCCTTTTACATACTCAATCTTTAGATTATATTCCTGTAATTGAAGACTCCAACGCATCAACCTCTGGTTTTTGTTTTGCATTCTATTAACAAACACTAAAGGGTTATGATCTGTCAGCACCACAATCTGATAATTAGCCTGACTCAGATAGATTTCAAAGTGTTGTAGAGCTAAAATTAATGCTAAAGCTTCTTTCTCAATGGTAGAATAATTTCGCTGATGGGGATTCAATTTTTTGGAATAATAACAGATAGGATGTTCAATCCCCTGGGTGTCTTCTTGCAACAAAACAGCACCCGTACCAACGTCACTAGCGTCAACGGCTAGTTTGAATGGCTTTTCGAAGTTTGGAGCCATAAGCACAGGGGAATTAGTCAATAAACCCTTTACATTTTTGAAAGCCCGTTCACAATCATTAGTCCAAACATATTTTGTGTTTTTGCGAAGTAGGTTGGTAAGAGGAGATACAACATCCGCGAAATTTCTACAATACCCGACGGTACCTAAGAACCGCATAAGACTGCGTTTACCATCTGGTCGCGCGAACTCACCAATAGCTTGCACTTTGGCATCAACAGGACGAACTTTACCCTGACCGACAACATGTCCTAAAAATGTGACTGTGGCACGAGCAAATTCTGTTTTAACCAGATTAATGGTGAGATGCGCTTCTCCACCCGGTTTAGAAATATGCGATTTCGTTCCATGTGTTCCTTCCATGTGTTACTGAAAATCACTACGTCGTCTATATAAGCCCTGCATCCGTCTAAACCTTGGATAACAGTGTTTATCATACGTTGAAATGTAGCGGGTGCATTTCGCATGCCGAATGGAGTTACGGTATACTCGTACAGACCATCGGGTGTGGCAAACGCGGAGATCTCACGAGCTCTAGTTGTTAGAGGGATTTGATAATACCCTTTCAGTAAATCGTAACGGCTTACACATTTTGCTTCTCCGATTTCATCAATACAATCCTCAATTCGTGGTAATGGATAACAATCACTCTTTGTTACCGCATTTACGCGACGGTAATCGGTACATAAACGAACACCTCCGTCCGGTTTAGGAACTAAAATGCATGGGGAACTCCACGCACTGACACTAGGCACAACAATTCCCATATCCAGCATACTTTGAATTTCAGCTTTCATGACTGCACGTTTAGCAGGGTTTAATCTATAAGGATTCTGTTTTATCGGCACAGTGTCACCTATATCTACATCATGTTCAACAGTATTGGTACATGTGGGTACGTCCCCAAACACGCTGATGTGTTCTTGAATTAATCCGCGAATATCCCGCTGTTGCTCCACAGTAAGGTGGCGTACTTTGTCGGAAAGATCGTTTATGACCTGAGAGTTACGTAACCGCGGTTCGGCTGCATGTAGGTGTGAATCGTTTTCACTGATCGGTCTGTCGACAGGATTTACAGAGCATACGGGCTCTCTCACAGGATTTATGACCATATCATCATTTTCCCGAGGATAGTACTTCTTTAACAAATTTATGTGACACACC
This sequence comes from Gigantopelta aegis, assembly GCF_016097555.1. Classification (NCBI taxonomy): domain Eukaryota; kingdom Metazoa; phylum Mollusca; class Gastropoda; order Neomphalida; family Peltospiridae; genus Gigantopelta; species Gigantopelta aegis. The sequence continues at coordinate 45,084,369 of NC_054712.1, read as the reverse complement.
TGGTGCGTCTTTCTCCGGTCGGGAGTTCGGATCAAATAGTTCACATCATTTAATCTCTTTTTAACTGTATATGGACCTTGGTATTTTGCTTGTAAAGAATTTCCTACTAACGGAAACAGAACCAAAACTTCATCACCCGCGTCTAACTGTCTGGCCGAAGCGGATTTATCATACCAAGTTTTCATCTTGGCTTGAGCTGTCGTAATAGCGGCACTGGCAGCCTTAGTAGCCTCATACAAACGCGTTTTAAAATCCATGACATACGTTAGCAGATCTTTTGGTTGGGATTCTGAGGTCCATGCCTCATAAACCAATTTTAGAGGCCCTCGCACCGCGTGGCCATACACTAACTCAAATGGGGTGTATCCCAATGACTCCTGCACTGTGTCACGAGCAGCAAACATTACCATGTGCAGTCCGATATCCCAACTAGTTTGATGGCCTAAACAATATGTACGCAGCATCGACTTAAGCGTTTGTTGAAAACGTTCAATACAGCCTTGGCTTTGCGCGTGGTATGCAGTCAAGGTATATTGTTTTACACCTAATTCACGTAACACTTGTCGAAACAAATTGGAGGTGAAATTTGATCCCTGATCGCTTTGCAATGTCTGCGGCAGTCCTGTTAATGCGAAGTACTCAGAAAGTGCTTTAACTATTGAGGATGCGTTTATATTGCGTAACGCAATCGCGTGCGGAAATCTGGTATCTCTACACATGACGGTAAGTATATATTCATAGCCTGATTTGGTACGAGGTAATGGCCCCACACAGTCAATCACTACGTGGCTGAACGCTTCATTCAGCACTGGTATAGGTAGCAAGGGTACTTTAATTGGAGTTTGATTAGGCTTTCCTGCTAACTGACAGGTCTTACAGGTGCGACAGAATTCCTTCACATCTGCCCGAATTCCCGGCCAATAAAATAGTTTTGTCACCCTATCACAAGTTTTGGAGACGCCCGAGTGTCCAGCCATAGGTCCGTCATGACTTAGTTTCAGAATACCCATTCTGCAGGTATGCGGGATGACCACACAGGTCCGTTCTTGCCAATCATGGCCAGCAGGCACATCGCTTGGTCGGTGTTTGTGCATCAGCAAACCGTTGTCGTAATAATAACCAACAGGCACTTTACTAATTTCATCTCCTGATAATGCCTTTCCTCTCTCAGCTATCAATGTACAGTCTGCTGTTTGTAGTTCAATCAGCTCTCCTCGGGTGATATTCAGGTGAGCCAATGCATCAGGTATGCGCTCGCCATTCACCTGCTTGACAGGTGCCCTGCGTACAACCTCCCTGGGTCGAACAACTTCGCCGTCAGCAATAAATGTTTCACCCAAGTTGATGGTAGGCATTTCACACATCTCTTTCTGTGCATACTGAGTTTTCAGTTTTGCTTGGGACCGAGTTACCACACAGGACTCAAACATTCTCGGATTTTCTTGATTCAACTTCTCCGTCTGGGAGTTTGCTGTTGGACATTCTGTAACACGTGGCAGAGCTGTACCCGCATCTGTCATTCGCATGACATCATTCCCTAGCAAAACGCTTACTCCTGGGACGGGTAATTCCTCCACTATCCCCATGGTGAGATACCTTTCTACCTTAGCTGTAGAAATAAATACGCGATACAGTGGAACTGTTAAATCAGACCCGGTCACGCCCTTCACAACCAGGCCTTGATCATTCTCGGCTACCGCTGCTGCAGGTAATGCGCTTCGCAAAACCAAAGTTTGAGGTGACCCGGTGTCTCTTAACACGATAATGGGCTCCCTCAATGGGTCATGTTCATGACACTTGACATGTCCTTTCAATAGAAAATGGCCAAAATGTTCATAGTTTCGCTGAGAAATTTCTGGAAATGGTCGTCCACATTCCACTTCGTTGTCCGTTGGTGCGGCAGTGATGGTGTTTACTAGGCCAGTCGGAACATTGCCATTACTTTGGTCTGACACTCTCCTGGTTTCATTAAACCTTGGGGGGTATCCTATACGTTGATAACAACGGGCAGCAGTGTGACCAAGCTTACCACAAATCGTACATTTTGTTACAGGCCTCCTATCTCTGTTTTCATTAGTCGCACCATTATTCCCAGGGCCATACCTATCGTGACTGTTCCATACTGGTGGCGGAGTATTACGACTACCTCTTTGAGTATTGTGGTTTTGTCTATCCCTATCGCTATCAGTAGTAGTCCTAATACTAGGAGGGTGCTGGTTACGACCTGGATGTTTTTCGCGACCATGCACAAGACAGTATTCGTCAGCCAGTCTAGCAGCGTCATTTAGAGTAGAAACCTGCCTATCTTCTAAATATAATCGCACTGCGGGAGATACCCCTTCCTTAAAACTCTCAAGCAAAATTAACTCTCTTAGCTTGTCAAAATTATCCTTGCATTCGCTAGAATTAATCCATTTTCCAAATAGCATTTCGTGTTCACGCGAAAATTCAATGTATGTTTGTGCTTCACGTTTAAAATGCCGACGGAATTTTTGTCGGTAAGCCTCCGGAATCAAAGCGTAACCAGATAACACTGCAGCTTTCAAAATATCATAATCTGAACTATCTTCTACAGTCAAAGAAGCAAAAATGCGTTGTGCTTTTCCCTTTAACGTGGAATAAAGTAAGACTGTCCACTTATCTCTCGGCCACTCAGCTTTAATAGCTATATTTTCAAACAATGAAAAAAATTCGTCAACCTGGCTTTCATTAAATGGTGGGACCATACGTAGGTAACGACTAGCATCAAATGGGGGATGGTTATAATAACTGTCAGGTGAATCTCGGTCACGCAATCTATTTCTAATATCATTTCTGCCGCGCTCTGAATTCATCTGCTCTCTACGAAATGCTAATTCGCGTTCATCTTTCTCTCTTTCATATTCTCTATCGCGTTCCTCTTTCTGTCTATCGCGTTCCTCCTCTTTCTGTCTATCGCGTTCATCTTTTTCTCTTTGATAGTCTAGTCTAAGTTTTAACATTGCTAGTGTATCTCCCTGGACACTATCCCAGATGGTGCCTTTTCACACGCATTCTGATCATCGAAAGAAATTATTCCACGTTCAAGTAAAACTCCAGCTAATTTTTCCCTTATATAACTTACTTTAGCCTTTTCATCAATTTCTACTTCGTAATGGTTGGCTATTTCTAACAAATCTGATTTCCTTAAATCATTTAACATACTGCTATCATTTTCAGTGATCAATCGTGCAATAATATCACTTACATGCGTTTGCTCTTTAGAGGAAGTCATTTTGTGATCATATGTAATTTAAATGGTTCTTATCCCGGACGTGAGCTCCCAATTCTGTTACGGACGCCTGTCTCCAGACGTTGTAACAGCGAAGGTGGTGAATTACTAAGAAAATATATATAATATGGTTCGACGAGCCCCCAGTCTGCAGAAATGGCAGACGATTAAACTAATACTTCAGTTTATAATGAATGATCACTTCTGACTTTCTCTAAACAACAAAACCAACACAAATCAACATGTAATCATTTAATACATAAACAGCTAACTGTCACCAAGGTGACTTACACTGAATACAACAATCTGTTGTACTGACCACTGCTCAAACTACGACACTCACTTTATATGTTCTCTATACAAATGTTCAATGATATCATCATGTAGATTCATTCGGCTGATAGGACGGTTCCCTCAGTTCAGCTCTGCGGCACTTCAAACGACAGGTAGATAACTGGACTTCAATAAGCTTCAGTTCTGCGACTCTTCAATAATATGTTACTCCAACAATATTGTCCTCTGTGGACATCAGGTACGTGGTTGTACACTCCGACCCTTTCTTCAGTCAAACAGCCGTAACGTCGCTTGGCACGGAGCTTCTATGGAACTGCTACACCAAACCTCAGACAAGACTTTTATGCACCAGGCATGGTCCTTGGAGATATGAGGTAATCTCACGTAACATTATATAGTTCAAATTGGATTCACAAGCACCAACCGTTTTATGTTGGCAGTAAATACATTATACACTTGTGAATGACACATGATAGTTTCTTTGACTTCCACAACAAATTAAGCTCTCATCAGTAGCAGATAAATAGATAGGCCGCGTTGTTTCCACAGCTTTGTAATGAGTGTTCGTAGTGAGTGTTCCAACGTTTAATTATTGTTAGTTGCACACATATGGTGGTTAGTGAGTTTAGTGTCGTTGGGATGTTTAAACAGATGGCCTTACACATGATGTCTGTCTGCTATACATCTGACATCATGACAGCACCCAACAAAATACAACATCTTTTTTGGCAATAGATAAAAAGAGACACATTCGTATCACCATCCCAATTAAGGGATGGTCCAACTTCATATTTTGTAAAGCTTGAAGACACGAAAGTGAGTCAGTAAAAATAATAAATCTGGATGCTATGGAATCTTTAATTTCTTCCAAGGTTTTAATGACTGGCCAAACTTCAACACTAAAAATCGATGTAGAGTCGGGCAGTCTCATGGAAAGTATTGTGTCTGATGGAAAGACTGTAGCACAAGCCACAGAATTTCCATCCCGTGATCCATCTGTATACACAGGAATGTAATCACGGTACTTGTCTTGAATTTCCATGAACAACTGTTTATAAATAACAACATCTATGCGATCTTTCTTCAGATGCGCCAGATCAAACACAATTTTAGGTGGTCTAATACACCAGGGTGGTAAAACAAAATATGAAGGAGTTTCCAAAGTGTCAGTTAATTCAATGTTGGAAAGCGACAAAAAACGCTTAATGCGAAGACCAAATGTACGAATAGCATTTAGCCTTGCATCAAACAACTTCATATATTTGTTGTCAAACACAGCATCATGTGTTGGATGTGTTGGTAAAGATTTAATCTTGGCAGCATACTGCAGGGAAAGCTTTGCAAGTCTAGCACCCAAACAAGGTTCGTGAGCATCTACATACAAGCTCTCTATAGGAGATGTTCTAAATGCACCAAGACATAGCCTAAGTCCTTGCTTGTGTATAGGATCTAGCATCTGCAAGTAAAACTTGCGTGCCGACCCATACACAATGCATCCATAATCTAGTTTAGACCTCACAAGAGATCTATACAGATGGAGCATAACCTTTCGGTCTTCTCCCCATTCTGTATTACCAATAACTTTTAAAATATTGAGAGCTTTCAAGCCCTTCTTTTTAACATATATGAGATGGGGCACAAAAGATAGCTTCCTGTCAAATATAACCCCCAGAAATTTAGTCTCCTCCACAACTGGAATTGGATTTGTGTCCAAAAACAACTGTGGATCTAAGTGGAAACCTCTTTTCTGGCAGATATGCATACAAACCGTTTTTGCCTTTGAGAATCTAAAGCCATTGTCAGTTGCCCATTGATGAAGTTTATTCAAACAAAGCTGCAACTTACGTTCAATGATACTCATGTTGGACGATCTGTAACAAATCTGAAAATCATCGACATATAACGAGCAATCCACACCAGGTGTTAAATAAAGTTACAGAAGCATACTACCTTGAGGCACACCCATCTCCTGTGGGTGAATGTCGGACAAAGTCGACCCCACCCTAACTTTAAAAGATCTATCTTTTAAAAATTGTGAAATAAAAACTGGAACTCGACCTCTCAGGCCCATGCCATACTTCCACGTGGTATCGTAAGCTTTCTCCAAATAAAAAAACACTGAAACCAAGTGCTGATTATGGATGAAAGCTTCCCTACAAAACGTTTCAAATCTAACAAGATGATCAACCGTGCTACGTCTAGATCTGAACCCACATTGCACGTTAGTGAGCAATTTGTGAGACTCAAGATACCAGACAAGTCTACGATTGATCATTCGTTCCATGGTTTTACAAATGCAACTTGTCAAAGCGATAGGGAGATAACTAGTAGGATTGGTTGGATCCTTACCAGGCTTGGGAATAGGAATGATAATAGCTTTCCTCCAATCAGAAGGAAAGAATCCAGAAATCCAGATGTTATTAAAAATATTCAAAAGAACCATCAAAAATAATTCAGGTAAATGTTTCAATAACTGATAATGAATTTCATCCGGTCCTACTGAAGTATCATGGGCTCTACGAAGAGCATCCTGCAATTCTTCCATAGAGAAACGCCTGTTGTACACTTCAGCATTTTCAGATGAAAAATTAATGGACTGCTTTTCAGCTTTAGTTCTGACAGATGTAAAAGCATCTGTACTGAAAGCAGAAGATGAATTATGAGAAAAGTTGTCTGCCAATGCATTGGCAATATCACGATGAGACATTGACAGACAAATGATGAACTGTATTACTGGATTCTTTACCTTTGATTTTACGGATCCTATTCCAGACAGATTTCACCGATGTTTGTGAATTCAACTTGGAGACAAAAGTTCTCCAAGATGTTTTCTTACTCTGTCTAATCTCTCTACGAGCCTTAGCCCTAGCAATACGAAATGCATCCAGGTTGTCTGCTGTAGGTTCACGTTTGAACCGCTCAAGCAACCTGTTTCGCTCTTTGAATGCATCTTTGCACGTATCATTAAACAATAGTTTATTGAAACGTTTTGACACTGCCGAAGTCTTAGGAATAGTTTCATCTGCAATGTACTTCAAGATGGAAGTGAACGGTGAGCTCCGTGGTCTAGTGAAGCTGACGACAGTGGTTCAAAGCCCGTCAAAGCTGGCTCACACATTCATTCATCTTTCTCATCTATCACCCTCTGCCTACCATTCTCATTATCTTAATATAAAACACTTTCCAATTTCTCCCACGATTTCAATCTGTTTCGACTCTTTCTGTCAATTTCCTCCGACTCTGTCTTCGGAGCTGTCCACACCATCGCCTACCTGTCTCAACTTCCTCCACGGGTGCAGTCTCTGTGTATATCCCTGCACCCACCTGGCATCTTCGTCCTCTGCCGCTAATAAAGCTGGTCTGACCCACGGCACTAACTAACGACCGCCGGTAGTAGGGGTGCATAGTAGGTGGTTACAAGTGCCTCTTAACAATGCCAGAAGGTGTGTGGCACAGATAGCCACAAGAGACAAGCACCTGTCGCGGTTGGAGAGACAAGGACTGGGATGTGGAGGTGGACAGCGAACGAAGTTGAAAGATAGGAGGAGTTGCCAGATCGGGAAGAAATGAGATGGAATTCAAAGGAGAGAAAGGAAAGGGGGCACATTTGGGAAGAAAAAAAAAAGATGGAAGTGAACAAAGACATGGGATCATCAGCATCAGTAATGGCAAATTGTTGCAGACGAGTGCTGCGCTGCACAGATGCTGAAACTGACCCCAATTTGCCTTCGCCAACTTCCACCTTTGAACCCTTTCAAGTGATGGTGGTCCATCATTCTCCAAAATAATGGGAAAGTGGTCACTACCACAAAGGTCTGAACCAACTTTCCAGGAGAAATCAACAAAAAAGTGATGGACTACAAAGAGTTAAATCTATGGAAGTAAAAGATCCACTTGCAGAATGAAAATATGTACGACTTTTATCATTAAATAAAAGTAAGTCATTTTTGAGAATTAAGTCTTCCAATTGTTTACCTCTAATATTGATATCCTCGCATACCCACAAAGTGTGGTGACCATTAAAATCTCCCATAATAATAAAGGGAGTAGGCAGCTGATCAAGAAGACCTTGAAGATCCCTAGGATTAAAATTAAAATGATTACGAGGTGACAAGTAAACTGAGCACAGAGTAACAGTTTTATGAGGCATAACTTTGACAGCCACAGCTTGTAAATTGGTATTTAATGTTACTGAACACTGAGGAATGTTTTCATTAACAAGAATGGAAACACCCCCAGATGCTCTATTTTCAGTTTCTTGAAATTTATGATAGAGGTTAAATCCTCTCATGGTAATATGGTCAGTGTTTTATAATTAAAATACTTAATTCATCAAAATTGGGCCTAAGCCCACGGCAGTTCCACTGAATGACTGAATTAGTCATCAGGGGGACGTATGGGATTGATCTTTGTTTTTTCCTTTGACTTAGATCGTGAGTGATTTTGAGGCAAATCGTCCATCTCATCACCCACGTCCATCGCCAAAGAATCAAACGAATTATTTATCGGGACAGAACGGATTTCAATTTTTTTCATACATCCCGAAGAGTACTCCTTACTGGCTTTCTTTCCTTTTCCTGACTGAGGAGGACCACTAGGCCTGGCACCATAGTAGTCGACCTACCTGATGGATTCTGCGAATCCAATGACACTTGTGTAACTTTTGTACAAGTTTTAGGTGTTTGGGAAGCTTCCTGCTGCTTCTGCGAAACTCCATTGTGTTTCTGGGCTGCCTTATCAGCCTGTTTAGCAGCTTTTTCAGTATCAGAAAGCTTTCGATATTTAGCCTCGTCTTAGCTCCAAGTGATGTCAGTATTAGTTGATATACTTCTTGTGGAAACCTTGACTGCCATAGCATACGATTTACCTGCTATGACAGGTGTTTCTGTTTCCACAAGTTTCCCAGCCTCAGGAAATGGCAAGTTTTTGTCAACTTTAATCTGTTGTACCCTTTTCTCGAATTTCCATCTGGCACATTCTCGCGAATATGCGAAATGGTTTCCCTTACAGTTGATACAAAGAATGTCATTAGTACATGTTTTGCTGTCATGGTCAAGCTGACCACAACGAGCACATGTCAACTTGTTTCGACATGCAGTTTGACCATGACCAAACTTCTGACACTTAAAACAGCGTAAGGGATTCGGTATAAATGGCACAACAGATATACTGAGATATTCGGCTTTGATTGATTGAGGAAGGACTGGTGTATTGAAAGTTAAGATCAAAGTATTCATTGGAACAAACTCATTGTTCCAACGAATATTAATCCTTTTCACCGATGTCACTCCCATTGATGAAATTTTTTCAGTTATTTCATGTTCAGTGACTCCTTCCAGATCTCTTGACCGGATTACCCCCTTCGATGAATTGAGGGAGGCGCGAGGCGATACCTTTACTGGCACATTACACAATGAAGTAGACTTGAGAAGACACGATGAATGCCTCTCAGGCATACATTCTACCAGTAGCGAACTACTTTTCATTTTTGTCACAGACTTTGGCTCACCAGCCAAGCCGACAAGCCCCTTCTGAATAGCAAATGGAGATAATTTGCTCAAGGCCCCATCAAAAGACGAACTGATGACCAGGAACCTTGGCCAGGATTCAGAAGTAATAACATTTGACTTTTTCAAGTTCAAACTAGTCCTGGACTCATCATCAGATGATGAGGAATCCGAAACCTCGGTGTGGACCCTTTTCAGGGTCCCATCTGAAGTTTGAGAGTTGTTTTTACCCATATTGTAGAGTCATGAATTCATCAACCATGCCCCCACCCATCCAACAAGGGGACACGAAGCTGCGGATAACCACCAGACAATCATGTCAGGGATACATGGTTGATATACTCAGGCAATAAAAAAACACAAGAAATCACCTGATTGACCCTAGCCACCGCCCCAAGAGCAACATATACACATGGTCATTCAAGGAATGGTTGTACTTGGCAAGTATAACAAAAAATGTTTGTTTGCTCTTGAGCATGGCGTGACCAGCCAATTGATCAGGTCGGTCCTCCCTGACCACCCGTCTGGCTGAATTCCAGGCCAAAGTGGTATGTTGCCAGAAAACATACCCGTAGATATGCCCCCAACTCAACCACCAGGATCCCATCTGTTATGTTTTGCCACTAACATAGTAAACAAAACTACAATACCAATATACTTCAACATGGCCGCCTTGAACACATTTTATTGACTGCCCTTCGCATGCTCCAAAAGTAAACAATATTATTCCGGTCTCCTTAAATACCGTCATTGTTCTAAACAAGTCAAATACACAACATCCCTCCACCTTTAGTTGTTGTAAGCCATTTGGTCCTGCAGTTTCAATGTTATTTACTGGAACAGTTTGTGTCCTGAATTTCTAACTCTTTTTTTTCTTTTCGAACTATGTTAACATGTTAAACTGAATTACGTAAAATAAACACTTTTAACATTCTCTACATGTTAAAACTAATACAACTGCACTATCTTGTGCAATACCAATTGAACATTTATTAACTAACACAAACTATCTTGGAACCAACGTGGCTCCAGCAATCATGCGGGGATTATTGTGCCCCAACACAGCATGATTGCTATAAACACACATAATCTTGAAATCTACATGGTGGGTGGACATCTCGTTTTGGATAACGACGGGTTTCACCTTGTGTAGAACACTTTTCTGGAGCAGGTGCAGGTTCCCTCACACTTTTACCCGAACCACTGTTACGTGTAGGTACACTCATTGAGTCTGGCTTGTCTGTAGTAATCTCCGGTGAAGTCATCACTGACGTAGTCCATGATGGTATCCAGACTGCTGGTTTTTGCGAGATACGAGAATCACGAATTTGGTCTACATGCCGCCTCCACTGTATTCCTGGTGCCACTTCTACACGGTATGAAACTGGACCAGTCCGTGTACGGATTATCCCTGGAACCCACTTGTTTTGTCCACGATAATCTCTCATGATCACATTTTGACCAGTTTCAAATATTCGATGATGTGCAGCCCTATTCTCCTGCATTAACAGTTGCTTGTTTCTCACATGTTGTCGTAAATCTGGACGAATCAATTCTAGTCGAGACATGAGAGTCCGACCCATGAACAGTTTTGCGGGTGGTTCACCAGTCGTCGCTTGTGATGCATTTCTGTATGCCAAAAGAAATTTGGACAATTTCTTCTGCACAGATCCACCATCTTGTTTACTGGACCGCATTGCCATCTTGAATGACTGAACGAATCGTTCGACAAGGCCATTGGTACTTGGGTGATATGGTGCTGATGTAACATGTTTGACACCATTCGCCTTCATGAACGTTGCAAACTCTTCAGAAGTGAACTGTGGGCCATTATCACTCACCAACTGGATAGGCAGTCCATTTCGAGCAAATATCGTGCGTAGGACTTCCACTGTTCTCCCAGATGTCGTTTTGTTCAACTACCTCTGGCCACTTTGAATACGCATCCACCATTATTAAAAACATTGTTCCTAAGAAAGGACCAGCAAAGTCAACATGGATTCTCTCCCATGGTTTTGTAGGCCATTCCCAAGGATGAATTGGCAACCCACATAACGTTTTGCCAAAAGTTCGATGTCTTTATCAATACCAGGCCACCAAACATGGCTACGCGCCAACGCCTTCATTTTGACAACTCCGATGTGTCCTTCATGAAGTTCTTCCAATATCTTTTTGCGAGATGAATGGGGTATGATAACTCTCATTCCCCACAGCAAACATCCTTGATGTACTGTCAGTTCATTTCTCCGGTGGAAGAATGGATCAAAATCCACATCTGGTGATTTCTCTGGCCATCCAGTGATTACCATCTCGTGAACTTTTGATAATACTGGATCATTTCTCGTTTCACGCTGAATATTAGCATGACTTACTGGTAGTGTGTCAAACTGTGCAATGTGTAGCACCTCCACAGGATCAATGTTCTCGTCGACAGTTTCTTTGTCACCACTATCAACTGGTAGACGTGAAAGACAATCTGCATTTCCATGCATTTTGGTATTCTTGTATTCAATCCGATAATTGTGACCAGCCAGAAATAACGCATACCTCTGCAACCGTGCTGCTGTAGTCATTGGAATTCCCTTTCTAGGGTGAAACATTGATACTAGTGGCTGATGATCTGTCAGCAGGGTGAATTCTCTACCAAACAGGTAAGTATGGAATCTCTTAACTCCCCAGATGAGTGCGAGAGCCTCCTTGTCAATCTGGGAGTAATTTCTTTCTGCTTTGGTTAACGAACGAGATGCATAGGCGATTTGTCTCTCCACTCCGTCATCCATCACGTGAGATAAAACTGCTCCCAATCCAACTGGTGACGCATCACACGTAAGACGGATAGGTAAGTTCGGATTGTAAGGTGTCAGCACTTCTGGTGATGTTATTAAGGCTTTAACAGCACAGAATGCCTCTTCACACTGATCACTCCATACCCAGGGTTTATCTCGTCGCAGAAGTTCATACAGTGGGTGAAGCACTGTTGATACATCCTTCAAAAACCTGTTGTAGTAATTCACTAGTCCTAAGAATGTTCTCAGCTGTGACACATTTTCTGGTTTTGGAGCTTTTACAACTGCTTCAATTTTACTTTGTGTCTTATGCAATCCTTCCATGTCAATTTCATGACCACAGAATGAGATTCTGTCTTTGAAAAATTCACATTTTTCAAGCTTGATCCTCAAGTTGTATTTTTCTAGACGCTGTAAGACATTTTCCAGGTTCTGCAGGTGTTCCTCATCTGAACGACCAGTAATAATCATGTCATCAATGATACATTTAACGCCTGACAAGCCTTGGAATACTGTATCCATAGCGCGTTGCCAGATTGCTGGTGCTGATGCAATCCCGTATACTAAACGGTTGAAACGGTACAGCCCCTTTTCAGTGTTAACTGTTAACAAGTCACGTGACTTTTCATCAACTTCCATCTGTAGATAAGCCTGACGCAGATCTATCTTTGAAAAACGCTGACCACCAGCTAGTGATGCAAATATGTCCTCAATGCGTGGCAAAGGGTACTGATCAACTTCTAGCACTGGGTTTACTGTGACTTTGAAATCCCCACACACTCTTACAGATCCATCCTGTTTAATAACAGGCACAACTGGTGTGGCCCATTCGCTGTAATTGACTTTAGTAAGTATTCCATCACTTACTAACTTTTCAATCTCTGCCTCCACCTTTGGTTTGATGGAATATGGAACGGATCTTGCTTTCATGAACTTGGGTTGCACGTCCGTTTTCAAGTTCAGTGTTGCTTTAATGTCTTTTAGAGTACCTCTGTTACTCTGAAATACAGACTTGTATTTCTCAACAAGTCGGTCTACTTTTGCCATCGTGTTTCCATCATTCGATGATTTCGAGACTTGTAGCATTTTAATTAAATGCCAGTCCAAGTTTATTTCCTTTAACCAATCTCGCCCGAATAAACTTATGTCTCCCTTTGGAACGACATATATCTTCAACTGCTTACACTGTTTATTGTGCTCAACTTTCACACTGACAATGCCAACTGGTTTTAGTTTTTCACCCGAGTAAGTTTTCAAACTAACATCTGTGGGCTTCAAGTCTTTCACTTTATTTGGAAAATATTTTTGGAAAGTTTTCTCTGCGACCACTGAAACAGCAGATCCTGTGTCGAGCTCCATGTCAAACTTGACACCCTCAACAATTGGCGAAATCCAAATGACATCTTGATTTGTTTTCCCCATTGTGTTTATCTCCAAACTAGCAATGGATTCCTCCTCATCTGTTTGGACATTGTGAACAGTCTGTCTTACTTTCTTCGATCTACAGGCTTTCTTTATGTGTCCCTTTTTATTACAGGCATGACAAGTTTCATTTTTCCAACGACAGTCTTGTGGCTCATGATTGGTACCAAGGCAACGAAAACATGATTTGTTATTTCCACGGCTATTGCGACTTCGGTCTTTCATCTTGAACCCACTTACTTTCACTTTATGCACTGCAGAACTATTAATGTTCTGCCCATGTTTTGATTGAAGCTCACCAGCATCACGCTCTGCAGTCTCCATGGCAATGGATATATCGACAGCTTGCTGGTATGTCAACTCCACAATTGACAATAATTTTCTTTGGGTTTGTTCATGGTTCATACCACACACTAATCTGTCTCTCAAAGCATCATAAAGATATCCCTCAAATTCGCAGTATTGTGACAGTTTTCTAATTTCCGCGATGTATTCCCCAATTGTCTCCCCTTGTCTCTGATCACGTTTGTGAAACCGAAAACGTTCTGCAATAATTATGGGTTTTGGATTAAAATATTCTTTTAATATTTTCACTATGGCATCAAAACGTAATGACGCAGGTTTCGCTGGGGCAGTCAAACCACGTAACAGGGAGTAGGTGTTTCCGCCTATCAGACTGAGTAACGCTGGCACTCGTTTTTCGTTGTCACTGTCATTACAAATAAAATACAGCTCCAATCTTTCGACATCTATTCGACCAATTTTTCCAGACATGTTTCTTATAGGGGACGAATTTCGTTGTAGGAAAATTTTGAACGTGCATGCAGACTCACAATCGGTAGCGAAGACCTTTAAACATTCGTAATACCGACAGGGACGACACAAATTCAAATAATGTTCTCATAGAAACGAAAACCGTTTTACCCAAATGTCTTGCACTTTTTTCCTAGGTTCTTACATTACCTCGTCGCCATATATGTTATGGCGTGCCACTAACATAGTAAACAAAACTACAATACCAAAATACTTCAACATGGCCGTCTTGAACACATTTTATTGACCGCCCTGCGAATGCTCCAAAAGTAAACAATATTATTCCGGTCTCCTTAAATACCATCATTGTTCTAAACAAGTCAAATACACAACACCATCATCCAGCATTACGGGATGCACCCCACGGCCAACAAGGTGCCCCAAAAGGGGAGTTATGTTTACGGAGTCGAAAACAGAACAACAGATACTACAGTGGAGACTTCGATAAGAAGTCAGTGATCTAAGTAGCCATCAATTCATTCATACGCTTTATTGGAGAAAACTCGCAGACAGTTATTTTCCCTCCACAACAACACATACTGACACACTTTCTTAGCTAGAATAAATCATTTAAATATTAATACGTTATTTTTCGTGATCCCAGTTACACTATTATAAACAAAATTGTAAAATGTTTTGAAGCAGTTCATTCTTTAAAAGCAACCGTTCTGATTGATGTTACGGTGTTCAGTCCGACTGGTACTGTAAATACCTTTATGCTTGGCCCATCCCGTCTAGGGGTAGCGGACTATACTTTTGTCACGTGATAGCATGTTACAGATACGAGACAGCTTATACCCAGCGCTCAGACTGGTATAACGTACATTAATGTTTCCGTATCCACTACAGAATAAACATGTCTATGATATGTCTGCGGTGGGTTTCTGATTTTAAAAATCGTATGGTCTTCAAAAAAATTATAATTCAGCATTAAAACTTTTCGATGACCCTACGATGCCCCAAAATCGGCCAAAAACTCAACGATGTCCGTAGGATGTCACCGATGCCTGTAGGATATCGTCCAAATTACACATCATACGGACATCTTACCCATTTACGATGCATTTGTGATGCATAATAACTACAGATTAACCCTATGTAATCTACAAAGAAAGTGTACTTGACTATTTTCTAACAACCAAAATGCATATTACACAAACAATAACATTGAAAATACACTCTTAAAAAAAAATAGGGGAATTCCAATAAGAATTTATAATTGCCAAAACTGTAAGGTATATTAGCTGTGGGGAATGGTTATATGACAATAGGGAATTAATTGGGCAAACATTACAACCGGTAGTTCAGTATTACAGTAGATTTTATGACCACCAAAGACCTTGAAGGACGATTAGGGTCAGAAGTGAAATTTGAAAGTTGACGGTTTTTTTATCAGTAAATCACAAATTCACACAATTAAAATGACTAAAAACAAAACAATAACAACTGTATGATCAACATAATGAAACAGATTGACAAAAATAATGTTCCACCGTGATTAATGGACCTTCCTGGAAATTGTTAAAATCGGGAATGACACCCCACGCACGTGTACGGGGCAACTGCGTGGTGCATGTGCAAACTATGGAATGTGTTTCGTTGTGTTGATAAACATACCTTAACATTCTTTACTAGGATATCTTTGGTCAAAACGTATGTTCGGTCTAATAGTTGATATTAACATTAATATTTCAGGTTCAACTACTTTTTTTGAAGAGTATATATGTAATTACCAACTGTCCAGCGTAGAGAGATTGCCTTGAGAGAAAAAAAAAAAACTTTGGCAAAGCGACCAGAGGTTACACCACGATCCGAAAATCCTTTGTTCTCAAACTGAAAATTTGTTTTACATGCCTATATCAGGGCACATTTTGTTCAGTATCGCGTCACGAATCGCTATGCAAGTTTCGGTGATCGCGACACAATTCTAAAGCTGTATCTTAACCAGACGCGTGCGACGCGACAATATTTCTATCCTAACCAGACGCGACCATAATGACAGTCTTCTTTTTAAAATTGTTATCAACAGTTGAAACCACCAAGCAAAAGTTGTTTGATTAGTTAATATATGTTTGTCGCCAGTGTCGCGCGACAAAAAAAATTGAAACAATTCCTATCGGTATTGTGTCGCACGCTCGACTACATCAATCTGTCGCGCCGTACGCGTGCGGTTAGGATGCAGTAATTAATAAACAAGCTCTATTCTAACCGGCCGCGAGCGATGCGAGCGATTATTTTAGAAATCATTTATTTCCATTGCCGCATCCTAACTGCACGCGCGCGACGCGACAGATTTATATGTCGCCTCGCACGCATGCAGTTAGGATGCGGCGATTGAAATCAATAATTTCTAAAATAATCGCTCGCATCGCTCGCATCTGGTTAGGATAGAGCTTCAATGGTTTCTGGAAAAAAAATCGCTCGCGTCGCTCTCGTCGCACGCGTCCGGTTAGGATGCAGCTTTAAACGTATCGCGTAATTTCGCAATCCATATTTTTGACAGTATTAAATTTTGAAGATCGTTCGTAAACGACCAAACGTTCTGTTGAGAAGACGTTATATCACTGTAGGAAATGCTTCAATTGAGAATATACTGCATCGTATGTCAGAGTCCCATTTCATATGTTTTGTCATCTCTTCTTTTTACCGGCCTCGGTGGCGTCGTGGCAGGCCATCGGTCTACAGGCTGGTAGGTACTGGGTTCGGATCCCAGTCGAGGCATGGAATTTTTAATCCAGATACTGACTCCAAACCCTGAGTGAGTGCTCCGCAAGGCTCAATGGGTAGGTGTAAACCACTTGCACCGACCAGTGATCCATAACTGGTTCAACAAAGGCCATGGTTTGTGCTATCCTGCCTGTGGGAAGCGCAAATAAAAGATCCCTTTCTGCCTGTCGTAAAAGAGTAGCCTATGTGGCGACAGCGGGTTTCCTCTAAAAAAAATCTGTGTGGTCATTAACCATATGTTTGACGCCATATAACCGTAAATAAAATGTGTTGAGTGCGTCGTTAAATAAAACACTTCTTTCTTTCTTTCTCTTCTTTTTTTTCCAAATTCCCTCCCTCCGATTAAAGTACCGCTGTTAAGCTATGTCATAAAGCTGTTCAAATATCCATCCGACGTAAATGACCATGACATCACGGCTGTTCGTAACTGGCCCTTTAGCTATTTAATTATACCAGTGTTTCGTAAAAATAAAAGTTTAAAACATTATAAAGTACTCTGTGATAAAAAGCATCGTTGACACTGAATTATTACCAGTAATTATTTTGTCAATCTAGTCAGAAACATGTTGCAGTCTATAATATTTATTCAAATGTAATAGATATATAAATAAATTTAATACCCTTGAGAACTTGATTTATTTGTTGAACAATGACGTCACGTAGCAATCCAAGTTCAAGAAAGGTTGTGTTTTTAAAAATGGCGACAAACAAGAAAATTACAAAACGCTGTTCGATTGTTCTACTGCAGAAAAGTGGCTAAAAGAGCTGGATTCAAAACCCTGGCTCAAACGATTTTTAAAACAAATCTAACATGTGGTGTACAACTCATGAGCAAAGAATCAATGGGTGCCGCACCTTTAGCCGGGCGATGGGGTAACAGAGCCAGGAGCAATAAAACGTGACTATGTTATTAAACATATGAAAGAAAGAAATGTTTTATCTACCGATGCACTCAACACATTTTTATGTACGGTTATATGGCGTCAAACATATGGTTAAGGACCACACAGACATTGAGAGAGGAAACCCGCTGTCGCCACTTCATGGGCAGCAAGGGTTCTTTTATATGCACCATCCCACAGACAGGGTAGTACATACCACGGCCTTTGATGTACCAGTCGTGGTGCTCTGGCTGGAGCGAGAAATAGCCGAATGGGCCTACTGACGGGGATCGATCCCAAACCGACGGCGCATCAAGCGAGCGCTTTGCCACTAGGTTACGTCTCGCCCCATAAACATATGAAGTCTGATCAGCATAATAAAGCAACACATTTCAACAAGGGCCCATTTTGCCGTGCAGAACAATATAAAGAAACAGCAGTTGGAAAGTGCACTGTAAATGCCGAAACGGAAGAAAGAGAATGCATAAACAAACTGGTTGACATATGTTATTTGATGGCGAAAGACGAAATCCCTTTCAGCAAGTGCGAGAGCATTGCCAAGCTAGAAATACGACACATAGTATCTCTTGGACAAACATATTTGACTGAATTAAAATAGAAGGAGCTTAGATACCTGACAGGAACAGCAATGGAAACTGACTTTCTAACTTTGCTGAGAAAAGCAAGATGGATATCGGTACTGTCTGATGGATCCATGTATGTTATTAATGTAGAAAAAGAGCTTACCTATGTCACATTTGTTGCTGATGGAACAATAACGACAAATGTACTGGCCTTACGTACTGGCCTTAAAGTTACATTCTCTGGTTATCGTATTATAAATCATGTACAAATGTGAAATACAAGCTCAAATGCACTTTTTAAAAAGTCGTGTGTGTTCGCTATGAACGGATATCGTCAAACGTATACGCTTGATTCGTCGCCTGTGCCGCCATAGCTCGGCAAAGCACAAACGACAGCCTGTTGTTAGTTTTGGTTAACACGTGCGTTTGCCGATTTCAAATTGTAGGGTTCGTCTCCAAAAAATTAAAAGAGAAATCTTGCGCTGTACGAAGAACGTTCGGTTGAGGATACAGTACTAGAGTGTTTAGTTAAAACCGGTTTGATCTTGACAACGTATTATCGACAGTCGTACCTTCCTATTTCAGAATTGATATTTTATAAAGTGTTAGTAGATCATGTATATATTTTTAAAATAAAATATACTAAAGTAGACAATGAACGTTTTCACTTCTTAATTTTACGTGTTAAAATCGACAAATTCAAATAAATATTATTTCGTTTGGAAAGGGTAAAGTTGGGGGGGGGGGGGGGTTTGTTTAACGACATCAAAGATAAAGCATATTGCTTTAATAATCATCCGACCCGATACAACCGTAAATAAAATGTGTTGAGTGCGTCGTTAAATAAAACATAAGCTATCCTTCCTTCCATCTGCTGTTGGATGTCTACCATTTGTTAATTTTGACATATAATCTTAGAGAGGAATCGGGTGCATGTGCAGGGGGAGGGTATTGGAGGTCGAAACCCTTACTTGCCCAAGCTTAAAACAAACGTCGCTTAACACAGTCTATAACCCCAACCCCGCTGAAATCCCTGCACACGCGACTTGGAAACCCGCTACATTTTTTTTAGCAAGGGATTGTTTATATGTACCATCCCACAGACAGGATATCACATACCATGGTCCTTTTGTATACCCGCCGATGGTGATCGATCCTAGACTGACCGCGCATTTCCAAAAAAACGCCTTTTTAGGTCTAAGTAATGAATAAAAATAGCATATAGTCTTGAAACAATGTTACGCAAATCGAACACAGTACCCTCTTCCTCTACCCCTAGAGCGTTACGCAATTAGTAACACCCCCTTACATGTAACGCGTATGCTAACAGCTGGCCACTGTCAAAATTTCAAGACAAATCCCCCACTCACCGATCCCTGGAAAGGCGTTGTACCATACCTCTATGGATATAAATATGTTTTGGAGATATGAGACGACACCTCAATCAAGACAGTTAAATTTGTTCAAAAACTGCGAAATCGCACGTGATCTCTTGTTGGCTTTGTTTTTGACCTGGATAAGCCAGCGTAGTAAAACCAATGCGGAGTGCGGCGTTATATATGCACCAAATGCAATTGGATTTTCTGTTCTATATGTTTAAATAATGAAAATATTCCAGGGAATGTAGTTTTAAGCAGATGCTGGAGGCCTAACAGAACTTTTGTTGTCTGTATTTGAGTGGGCTGAAAACGCTTGTGGGATTTTGTGCCGATGGGGCCAGTGTCAGCATGGACAGAGTAGAAGGTGTGGCAGTTCGTTTAGCACGAGATACACCAGCACCGTGGCTAGTAAACAAAGGACTAAAGTTTGTTTTATTTAACGACGCCACTAGAGCATATTGATTTTTTATCTTATCATCGGCTATTGGACGTCAAACGTATAGTCATTCTGACACCATGACCTTTGTTGAACCAGTTATGGATCACTGGTATGTGCAAGTGGTTTGCACCTACCCATTGAGCCTTGCGGAGCACTCACTCAGGGTTTGGAGTCAGTATCTGGATTAAAAATCCCATGGCTCGACTGGCTAGTAGTCATACTCATATACTGTGTCAGCCACATATTCGAGTTTGCTATAAAGGACACCTTAAAGGGAACTGGTGCTGATGTTATTGTTGAAATGCTAGTTGCCATGTATTTGCTATATTAAAACAACAACATCAACAAGCGTCTACGGGAGCTAAATATGTTTGGCGTAATTATGCAGGCCACATGTCATGCAAGAGAAATGGCACCAGGAGGATCTAGCATAAAAGCAGTGCATGCACCATCTTTGTGCAGAGCTGTGCCATCATTGTCCCCCATCGGGAGGCTCAGACAGCTGGTGATTCCAACGTTCCTGCTGTTGATAAAACACGCCTGAAAGGTTACTTCAAAACACTCAAGAGCCTCAAGTTTGTGTTGTACCTTCTGTACATAAAAATGTTACTTGGACCACTGGCGAAAATCTCTACAAAACAAAACACAAAAACAGCATTGACATGATGTATGCATCTTCATGCTTGGAGCAGTTGTACACAGCACAAGACTGAAACAATGGAGTGATGCCAGCAGCTGCTACACTTGGACCCCTTTCTCAAGTACTTCAACAGGCTGATAACGACCCCACTAGCATCACTTTTAAAGGTGTTCACTTGTGCCACGGTACAGCGCCTGCAATTGTAAATGCTATAAAGCCCAGATGCTCATCCTTGCAGAAAAGATGAAGGGCTCTATAGAGCGGCGTTTTCATGACATGAAACATGACAAGAAAATTGGATGCCTGACGCTTCTTGATAAAACAATCAGGCCCAAGTAAAAGGACGATCTGGTTAAATTTGAGATTGACATCCTAAATAATTTTATTGAGGAATTTCATTCACTCCTTAATGCAAACTGCATAGATGTAGATGAACTCCACACAGTGGGATAATTTCAAGCTTTCTAGCTCAGGAATGTTGCTCTCATGTCAATAGTTCATCTGTGGGAAACAGAACTATGGTGATACTTACCCCAACTAGATGGTCTGTCCAGGTAAGACAGTGAAATAATCTATCACTAACAATTACAGCTTGCTTAGTTGGAATTAATTTACACGTATACCTATTTTGATGTATAAAGTTGAAATTAGCCTATTTGTTATTAGTCACAATGGCTATTAAAGGCCGAGTAACTGGTATAAAACTAGATCAGTGCTTACAGCTTACAGGGCATTTCCACATAGAACACAATATTGATATAAAATATAGGCTATAGGCCTAGAACAATGATGAAATGACAACAAGTCTTGTGATTTGTAATTATTAAAATTTATTACAAGGAAATATTCACCCAATATCTGAGAATCGTCTAATGAAACAGACACTTTATTCGGATGACAGTGATGACATTGACGACTAAAAGCAAATTTACTAAATAGAATAGAATAATTAAAATAAAAAGTGTACATTTGAGTACTAAAATGCGATTATTTGTTTCAGTATCTAATGCAGGCGTGGAGCGAGGCTTTTCCACTATGGGTAGGGTGAAGACAGACCACAGAAATTGCCTGGCTGCGTCCTGGCCAACTGTAATCCAAAACCTGCCACGGATATATTCTTTTCCACTCGCCGCCATCCAAACGTCCAGCCATATGGGAAGCGACCCCACCCTCCAGAGATGGTTTCGACAAAGACACCAAACTTGTGCTAGCCTTCGTCTGATATAATTGAATTTCACATTGTTCCAGAATACCTGGATTTGAATCGTTCTTCGTGGCTACTGAGTAATACATGATATAAAAGTTGTTTAAAATCATCTGTTTATATTTAATTTATATCATACTAAACCTAAATGTTAAACAAATCGCTACACAAAATGAGCAATTGCGAATCAATTGTTCAATTGATCAGCGATTGTCGCTAATCAAAATTTTAAAAACAAAATAATCCCTGTATATCAATTAAAGATCAGGCATGTCTCCATCGGGTCTTACTTCTGGCATTGTTAGCAGTTTTAACCAGGGGTTAAGGAAATTATTTGGGATATTTTCCACAGTTACATCAAACGTAGGAAAAAGGGAGGCTATTATTTTAGGGTGTCATTTCTAAAAAAAAAAAAACGATAACAAAAAAAAAGAAGATATGATAGTAATATATAGATATCAACAATTAGACTTTAATAATGTACAATGGAGGCATACGAATCATGAATTTGTTGCACTTGTTACAAGACCTGATAAACACAAAAATCCAACAAATACTGTTTCTATATTTTCACTATAATTACAGCTGCCGTGAAGGTATAACGTTTAACCGAATATCACTTATACGGTTGCTGTAGATACATTTTAATTTTGTGTGTGTGTGTGTGTGTGTGTGTATTGATGTATGAATATCTATATATTGCATGTATGTCGAGGTTAACTGTTACATACATAGATATTAACGCACTGGTACAGGGGATAATTAAAACCTTTCTGGCCTCACAAATTGTCCCATGCCGTTGCTGGGACTCGAACCTGTGGCACCGAATCGCCCGCAAATTGAAGACTAGCCACGATGCGCTCTGAGCTATTGAGGCAACCGAATATCACATATATGGTTGCTGTATATACATTTTAATTGCTATGTATGTAACAACAAAGTGTTTCACGGTATACATAACAATACAGATGTAATCTCTTAATTTGTATTCCATATTATACGTTTTCAGTTCACGTGGATTACTACTGTACTGTGGTATGGTTATCTTGGAATTCAATCAGATTGAATGTTCGCATATGTAATTATATTTCCAAGAGCATTGAACGTCGTTCCACCAATTTCCACTTACAGCTAATACAACACAATCTTGCTTGCGCATATCATTGTTTGGACTGCCTGGATTCCATTTTGCGAAGCTGACATGGTTTCCATTTTGCCAGAGAAACACGCCTTCTGTTTTTCTATCATCCAAGCCAATCCAATACCACGACTCATCTGTGCAATAATAGGAAATACACCATTAGCCAATCGAATACATCTACTTATCGGTGCCATAATAGAATTATATTGAATGGATGAATGAAAGTTTAACAAAATCCCAGTACAGACAACACATTGGGTATTGGTTGGCAACTGAGGTAAATGTGTAAATGAAGAGATAACTAACAACAATATATAAAGTCAAGAGTTATGTGACGGAACATGCTCTTAATTTCTTTTCGCCCGTGGCGATATTAATTGTTTTAGAGGGCCGTGTGCAGTCCCAATATGCACTTAAGCCCAGGTGGGCACTTTGTTACGTAATACCTCTGCGCGACGATGGTCGAGCTGTGCCTAATACACACCCAGACTAGGTGCGGAGGCCATGTGGCCAGTAGTTACGTAATACCTCCGCTAGTTCGGTACGATCGGGGTATTGCTGGAGAACTAGGCGACGACCAGTCTAGGCTTCTAAGAAAAATATGCCGGCTTGGTCGCTGTGAAAAATCCACTTGATAGGGGGAGGACCCCAGGCGATATTCGGATTTGTAATAAATAGCTAGGATTTAGATTTATCTGGGAGAAACAAAAGGAAGGCTCCCAGGGAACGTTAGTCCGTCCGGACTGGTAAATATTAGTTCTGCTCTGTTGTATAACCTTGATGTGATTGATGTGTCTTTAAATATTTTAATACTGTATTATACCAATATTATTTAGGCGGTGTTTCCGGTAATCTGACGAAGTAAACTTTAGGATTCATTGTTCTAATATTATTAAAGCTTAGCCAGTCATCCTAGAGGACCTAGGTAAACTGTAGGTTATTGTCTTTATTGTGATAGGTACCAGTATTAATTCTGTATTACAAGGTTACTGAATGAGTAGTAAGGGTTAATTAAAAATTAACCAGTTAGGAATAGAGTGGTAATTCCTTTATTAATTAAGTTCCCCTGGCAGCGTTTCTCAATTATCACACGTGTGGGTGTTGTGTCACGGTGAAGTGATTAGAATATTGTGTAAACTAGACACCTAGAGATTAACTAATTAAATGATCAGTTCTGGGTTGTTATTATTTGTTGTTGTTAATTAACTACTGCAGCAGTACATTTGTCAGCGTAGTATTAATACAGATTCCAAAGTGTATTGTGTTTTTGTTGTGTTTTCTAGTGAACTAAACGTGCTATAATAATACATACTTTATATAAGATCTTATCTCTGATCATACCTAGATGAGCCACGCAGGTATAACTGCCCGTTACAGAGAGATCTAATAGATATACAGTTAGGAGAGATATTTGGATAATCGTGTTTCATTCAGTTACGGGTATTATAGGATCCCCGTGACAAGTTAAATAAACAGTAACCTTGTTACAAGGCCAAATCGACGGAATGTGTTTACAAGGTTGCGTCTTCCTCCATGATTCGCCTGAGGTGCTTTTGTCATAAGATAGAATCACCTCATTACACCCATTCTCTTATTTGTTTTTCTCCGATTGTTTTATTTTCTCATCCCAGCCTTTGCACCACAACTGGCATTTCAAAAGCCGTGATATGTGCTGTCCTGTCTGTGGGAAAGTGGATACGAAAGATCAATTACTTCCAATAGACACATGTAGCGGTTTTACACCTAGGCTATATATCACGGGTACCAAATATTATACATCCAATAGCCGATGTTTAATAAATTAATGTGATCTGGTGATGTCGTTAAACAAAACAAACTTAGTTCACCCTATATATCGTTGTAAGTATTTTATCTATAATTGGACAGTCACGCCCCAGTACAATACACCATAAAGTTAAAAAGTTTGTTTTGTTTTACGACACCACTAGAGCACACTGATTTATTAATCATCGGCTATTGGATATCAAACATTTGGTAATTTTTACATAGTCTTAGAGAGGAAACCCGCTACATTTTTGTTTTAGTAGCAAGGGATTTTTTATATGTAAGATCACACTGACAGGATAGCACATACCACGGTCTTTGACATACCAATCGTGGTGCACTGGCATGGACAAGAAATAGCCCAATGGGCCCATCAACGGGGATCGAACCCAAACCGACCGTGCATCAAGAGGGAGCTGTACCACTGGGTTACGTCCCGCCCCTACACGATAAAGTGACCAATAGCTGAAAAAAATGTATCTCATTAGCTATATCTAGGATGTGAGAGCAATCACTGTCTTAAAACCTCTACATCTCACTGGAGACTCGTGTGACTCTCTAACACTTTAATAACCATAATTAATAAACCCATCAACTTTGGACGAGCCAAGTGACTCGAGAGGTTGTCAATTCTCACTAACACAAGCCAGATTGCCAGATACGTATTGTCACTGTGGAAGATTTACAACCATATTAAAATAAATAAATAATATAAATAAGTGAAATACAAGAACCTACATCACCAACTTGCGACTTATGTTCATTCATTTACATTCATAAGAAAAAATGCTCTGTGTTAGTATCAGTACGTTTCGCCAGAACAAGACAGGTTATTCCGCATAAAAAGCCGTCGCTACCAACACCATATCATCTGCCACCAGACGATGGAAGGCCACCACGCCGGGGAAGCCAACCCCACCGGGAACCCTACATGGGCACGGGGTAGGGCTGACCGACGAAGAACCAAGCCAGACACAGCTATCGAGAGCTAGCTTCCAGTACAATCCTGGTGCATTCTCCAGCGCAAAGCTGAGAAATATGTCAGGGTAACTAATAGTAAGGTAATAAATATTTTATTAATAGGATTGATTAAGTTTGAATAATTCGGATTGTTATAGCAACTGTTGTAGTATATCCATTTTTTTAAGTCTGAAAGAAAACTGGTGTACTTGTGTTTTGCGTTAAATACCAGTCTATTTTACAACTAGCTATTCCGGAAATAGTTCATCTCGCACGATTTCGGAGTTCCGCGTCCCAGGAAACACCATAATTTCAAAACTCCTTTTGTACCTAATTATTTATATTAGTATCAATTAATTTTGGTGGACAGCATTTCGTAACTAAATACCAAATTCAATCATGTTAAAGGTAAATAATTTAAAAACATCACCACAACAACCAAAGGCGACCATACCAAAGAATAAAGGACTGCAGCATACAGAAGCCAGGATGACTCGTGCTCCGGGCATGCACCAGCAGTTACGGAGGTCCATGTGGCTGGCCGTCCGGAAATGATACTGCCAGGTAATGGTGGTGCTACATATCAAAGTGTCCACGACACACTCGACATGTACGTGTCTCACGGAATTAGACAAAACGTTACAACTGGACAGTATATTGAGCAACGCTCATTGTTGAATAGTGTGTGTGTCAATTCAACAAATTGAAAAACAACTTATATTGATCAAAGGGGTATTGACCACAAGGGAAAAGACATCAAAGACAATTGTTTATTGTGTTCATGAGTACTCATCCAGAAAAAAAACGCAGGATCTCCTTAAGTACTTACAAACAGTTAGGCTGGGAGTAGCTAGAGTATCTGGTCTGGGTTGGAAAAGAAATGACGAACAAATTCGTCTCAAAAAGTCAATTTATCCAACGAGTTCATAGCAGAAGGTCAATACGGAGTTATGGTTAGTGTGCATGATGCCCACCCAGACCATCCCCCTGGTACAGAGTTGCAGGGACAGCACATGGGGTAGATGCTACGACTTTAACTACAAAGGTTCTTGTAGTCGCATCCCCCGTTTTTATATGCACACTAGATGTTGGGGCTACCATGCACACACATCCTGTCAGGTTGGGGTGCAACAAAAGAGTCACTATGGTAACAGACAGGCATTTCGTGCTACTGGGAGTGGACGATTCATTAATCAAAGAGGTGGACAATGAAGAGGATTGTCACATCAAAGGTTAAACCCCTTCGCTGGGACCAAGGTCGTTCCATATTATAGCTAAACTATGGTAGCTACTGGTTTTATATCCATTACAGGACATTGCTTGGGAATTGGTATTTGTGTTCCAGCATTGTCTATCGCTCTCCCAGATAGGATCCACAGGTCAACCTTGGGGATGGACGTATTTTTAATATCATAACAGGAGCCTTCGAAACGGTATTTGACAATCTTTCATGGTAAAATTCTATTCATGTCGTTTATACAGTTAGATATTTACCAATATTTGTTTTGATGTATTCTCTGACGGCCGTATGTTTTTCTTCTGTGTCCAAGACAATCAACTTGGAGCCTGACTTTCTGCAAAGGTCAAGTGACCTGATCCACGCTTTGGATGCGTGGTACACCTTGAAACACAAATTCAGATGTAGAAGCAGTACGTACCCGTCTTCGACTGGACATTCACCTGTCGATATAGTAACCTTTGTCAGTATTTATTTGTGCATATTATATACATGTGAAGGTTCCACGGGAATAACCTGTGATGTCACATGTTTTGTAAAGTGATATTTTAAAGTCTGCAACTCTACCATCGTGGTATATTTATACGTAAGAAAGCTTAATTGACAAATTGTGATGGCCTACCATACTTATAGGTTTATCACTGAGTGTGACATTGTGGCCTTGACATACACGGTCATTATAATACAATTTGGACATCATAAGTTATTCCCATGCACCCTTCGTATATTTAACTCTCTTTTTGTCATTGTGGTTTATGCTATTCAAAGGACCATGCTGACTTTGGTTTTGCTGTAACATATTTATAGGTAACATATTTTTGAGAACTAATAGCATATTGAAATGTGTTGTGTTGTAGATGTTCATAATCCACGTAATAATTACATTTCCAAACTTAGAACACCAGTTACCTGTGCATTCATCATGTTTCAGATCGTCCTAATGTTTGTGATTGCTACAATTTACATTTGCATCCCGATAATGTGCTATATGTTAACACTGTACATTAAGAGGTATACGTACATTGCAGTACGATTAGAAACATTTTGGAAACACCACATTACCCGATCATGTTTCTGATTGTCCTAATGTTTGTAATTGCTAAAATGTACTTTCGCGCCCACATGATGTGCTATATGTTAAACATATACATATACAAATTCTTAGTAAGGAGATACAAATTCTGTTTATTGTCACATTTTATAGTAGACTACTCGTGATATATATATATATATATATATATATATATATATATATATATATATATATATATATATATATATATATATTGATAATTATTATTTACGACTAAACTAACAAACCAAGAGTTAACGGCATCAGCATCGAAATTGCATCTCACCATACTTAAGCCAGTGCACCACGACTGGTATATCAAATGCCGTGGTATGTACTACCCTGTCTGTGGGATGGTGCATATAAAGATCCCTTGCTGCTAATTGAAAAGAGTAGCCTATGCACTGGCGACAGCGGGTTTCCTCTGTGTAGTCCTTAACCATATGTCTGACGCCATATAACCGTAAATAAAATGTGTTGAATGCGTCGTTAAATAAAACATGTCTTTGTATCACCATACCTACGTCCGAAGACCTCAAATTTAGTCAGAATGTGTTACCATGCATCGGACGGCCTCAATCAGGCACATTATACAACAACATTCGGTACAGGTGTAATTTTACACACGATAGTTGAATAGGTTACGGACTTTGAACATCTAGGAGCATTCAAATATCATTATATAATTATCTGTAATTTGTTGCCAAAGTATCAAAATGGCCCCAGATTATCGGCCAGAGCATGAGCAGAGAGAGAGAGAGAGAGAGAGAGAGAGAGAGAGAGAGAGAGAGAGAGAGAGAGAGAGAGAGAGAGAGAGAGAGAGAGAGAGAGAGAGAGAGAGAGAGAGGTTATTACCAGAGTGTTTTTCGGTATCGTCAATATCATATATTAGGAATAAAAAATTATATTATGCGAGCCTCTGGCTCCTTACATCAAAATAAAGTTATGCCTAACGTTTTTTGTTTTCTGAACACTAGACAGCTTTCAGTGTCAAATTGCCATTGAAATGTTTTTATTTGATGACTATGAATGCATACGTCAATCATGGATTGTCACCTAAGTACGTTTGCTTAAATGTCAATAAACCTAGTGCAGAGACCTCGACTAATTTACATCTAAATTGCAAAGTTATCAAATTCTCAAAGTATGTGATCTGAAAAATATCACATACTTTGATTGCACTGAAAATGTAAGATATTATATGATAAATATATATATATATATATATATATATATATATATATATATATATATATATATATATATATATATATACCGGCCTCGGTGGCGTCGTGGTTAGGCCATCGGTCTACTGGCTGATGGGTACTGGGTTCGGATCCCAGTCAAGGCATGGGATTTTTAATCCAGATACCGACTCCAAAGTGAGTGCTCCGTAAGGCTCAATGGGTAGGTGATCCATAACTGGTTTCACAAAGGCCATGGTTTGTGCTATCCTGCCTGTGGGAAGCGCAAATAAAAGATCCCTTGCTGCCTGTCGTAAAAGAGTAACATATGTGGCGACAGCGGGTTTCCTCTAAAAACAGTGTCAGAATTACCATATGTTTGACGTCCAATAGACGATGATAAGATAAAAAATCAATGTGCTCTAGTGGCGTAGTTAAACAAAATATTACATAATGCAAGTTACTTACACTTACCTGCCATTCATGCAACCAGATTCAAGTAAAAAGGTTTATGTATACTACTCAAAAGAATTTAAGGGTCAAAAATTTATAACCAAATAAGTTTCAGAGTGTATTAGATTGATGATGTAAACTACACCAATTTTTTTATTTATTGTTCCATATTTACAAAAACCCACAAATAAACGTCACTGTATACAAGAAAGTCACATGACATGCTGTCAAAGTTGAAGGTTGTCAAACATGGATTTTACACATTAGAACATTCGTTTAATAGTGTGTGAATCCACCCCTGGCGCGAATACACTCGACACATCGTTGCCTCATGCTGTTGATCAGACGTCTGAAGAACTCTTGGGGAATGGCCTGCCACTCTGCCATAAGAAGTTGACCCAGATCATGAAGGTTGGCCGGAGGGGCATGGTTATCCCGAACTCTCCTGCCTAATTCGTCCCAGGAGTGCTCTATTGGGGCCAAGTCAGGCGAATATGCTGGCCAATCCATCCTGGCGATACCTTGTTGTCTGAGAAAGTCCGTTACCACCCTGGCGCGGTGGGGTCTGGCATTGTCATCCTGCAGAACTGCTCCGCCGCCAATCTGCTAAAAACGCTTTGGGAGAACCAACGGCCGGATAATCTCATTCAGATAGCGGATTCCATTCAGATTGCCATCCACCACATAAAGGGGGGTCCTGTGGTGGATAGAGATGCCGCCCCACACCATGACGCTGCCACCACCGAACCGGTGACGTCTAACGTTAACGTCAGCGAAGCGCTCCCCAGGACGTCTGTAGATACGAACCCGACCGTCGTTGAACTGGAGACTAAACCTGGACTCATCAGTGAACATCACTCGACCCCACTGAACACGTTGCCACCGCAGATGAAGCGTGCACCAGTGACGTTTGGCCGTTCTGTGACGTGGTAGGAGTGGTGGTCGAACAGCCTGGCGACGGCAGCGTAGATTATTGGCTCTCCGACGATTGCGTATGGTTTGATCAGACACTCGAGTTCCAGTCGCAGTCCGCAGATTGTCACGTAATCGGCGTGCAGTGGTTGTGCGTTGACGTAGAGCCATATTGGTGATGTAGCGGTCCTCTCTATTTGTAGTGCTTCGGGGTCTTCCCGAACGTGGACGATTTCGAACAGAATTCGTTGCTTGGTACCGTTGCCACAGTCGGCCAACGACACTCTGACTGACACCAAGTCTCAGAGCAACATTTCTTTGCGTATTGCCATCCTGAAGCCAAGCAATAGCCCTTCCTCGATCTTCGATAGTCAATTGAAGTCGTACCATTATCGAATTTGGAGTGTGCACCGTACACGAACGCAAGCTCCAATTATACGGAAATTCAGCATTGGGAACATGGAATACACGTGCAAAGTGTGCAAATGAAGCGCTTTGTGAAAAAGCAAGTTATGGGCACTTAGCAGACCTTTCGCTTTCGCCCTAATTTACGTGCAAATGTAAGCATGTTTTCGCCATTAGAACTAGTCGACAGTGTCAATGACAGTGGATTTTAATTCATTTATGGGTTGCTTAGACCCACTTTCGTCAAAATGGAACAATACCATGCGTGACATTATGGTCTAGCTAATATAATTGACATTCAGAAAATAATGTCGAAAATATCGTCTGACCCTTAAATTCTTTTGAGTAGTATATTTAAATAAAAACCAATTTAGTTTTTGCGTTACCTGCATAATCATAGTAGTGCCGCGATCCTAATGAAGGGAGAGAACCGGCTTTCGCAAGTCTCACAGAGTGCAGACGACACGTCAGTTCAGTGTTGTACGTAAACGACCGACAGCCTGGGTGCTGTCTACATTCCTTCGAACAGTCCAACACCGTCGTAACATTATTTCCAGAATATATGACGCTGTCTGTAACTGCAACGTCACTAAGCTCAGGATTGTCGATCCAAATGAAGCGATTGACGTCACTGAGAAACAAATAAGAAAACAAAATATATTACTTTCAGTTGTGAATTATGTTTTGCCCATTGTAACTGGTGGTTAATAAACTGGTATTACGTATTTAAATCAGAAAGACAAAACATATATGTTTATATATTCAAAGATTTAGAGGAAACGTTTGACTCATTTGTTTCGTAAATTTGAAATGGTATATTTCCATAAGCAGTAGCTATAATAGTGTAGAAAAATAATTATTTGCTAATGCATCGACATTTGTATTATGTTGTATTGTAAACATTTGGCTCTGATGAGAACGCCGTTTTGCCATGAGATCTCTGATATTATGCCATGTTGTGCGCGTATGGTTATGTGACGTAATGTCTAATGACTTTGTTGTAGAGAGCAGAGGAATTTATATAAGAATTGTTTGTGAATTTATCGATGTACATCATCACAGATTGCATAAAATCGTGTAGCGTAACGAAGTGATTTTATACTAAATGTGTGACTGTTATACATCGATAAACTCACAAAATTACAAACAGCACAACTTAACTTATTTAAAACTAGACATAATTCATAAATCAGTTTTTAAACTTAGTGCCATGATCTACTTTACATAACGACGTCCCATTTGAGTTTTTAGTTTAAAATTCTTCACTATTCTACGCATAGACGGGTCAATATACCATCCGACCCCCCAAAAATTCTAACAAAAGGTCTGTCAACGGATTTCTGTCCTAGTGGATGTAATGAATGGCAGAAAAAAAGTCTACCAAAATCTGACTCCTAGAAGTGGGTTAAATCTGGGTCAGTTCCAAGATGGCTGCCGTCAGCCGTGAAAATCAGTAAAACCGCTGTAAATTGCTTAAAATTTTGGGATTGAACCATAATTCTTGTTTATAGTCCATGGTTTTAAGTGTTGAGCAACTCATAGGTGACAATACAATTTTGACCCGGCTAGTGAACACCAAATATCCAAGATGGCGGTCAATAATCAAGAGTGAAGGGTGTCAAAGCAAATAAGTGTGCAGTGCGCTATCATTTGACATACGGCAATTACATTTGCTTTTTATGAAAACTATTAGGGACCAAGAATGCAATGTGCTCATTTATTATTTTTTAAAACCCGAGTACGATGAATCCAAGATGGCCACCAACTATGGTGACGTCATATATTCACAACAACTCCATTAATGATGAATTTATTTACATGTTTCAAAAAGTGTATTTACAAGAACGGATTTAATGATGAAAAATCTGATACACACTAAATTTACTGGTAAGTTCACACGTTTTACAAATAATATGCTTTAAACCATTTGAATGTGCAGAACAGTATAGATGTGCCAGTAAATGACCTTCAGGTGTATTGTAATTGAACAGCAGATGCGACGGATGTTAAAATTAATAGTTTAGATTTAGGATTCATTGACCAGGCAAGAATGTTAAGTTTCTCTTATCTTGAGATGATGCCTATAGCCGAAGGGCTGAACACAGGTCTGAAAGCCTAAACTGTCACTATTTCATCGTCTTAATTTAATCCTCATCACTGTCCTCTAGTTCATCAGAAACCTGAACGAGCTGATTGTCACAATATGTAAGTTGGCATGATCCACACACAGAGGTGCACGCAAGTCTATGTTTCCTGCAACTACAACGAGGGCCACTACAACCTGTTGTACAATTGCAATGTACCATTTTCAGTACGGTGTCCGGTACAGCATTCATATCAGACATTATGGGTACTAGTTGATTGTTTTCTAGTCTCCAACCCCAATCCAAAGGATCAATGTCACTCTCCATCCCTATCCATGTCATGGTCTGATAGTACACCTTGCGACAATGGAATTTGGTGGCAGATTCAGTTGGAGCAAGACGTTCAGGCGTAACGACTGATTTAGCAGAGGCGACTTTCTTCGTGAATATGCCATAATGCAAGGCTGCCAGAGAACATGTGCTCTCCCCACCAAATATAACAGACATCGCTTGGCTGCAAAGATGCTCTATGTCAGAGTGGTTCTTACCGCGTAAAGACCGGCATCGGTGGCGTCGTGGTAGGCCATCGGTCTACAGGCTGGTAGGTACTAGGTTCAGATCCGAGGCATGGGATTTTTAATCCAGATACCGACTCCAAACCCTGAGTGAGTGCTCCGCAAAGCTCAATGAGTAGGTGTAAACCGCTTGCACCGGCCACTGATCCATAACTGGTTCCCTGTGGGAAGGTCAAATAAAATATCCCTTGCTGCTAATCGGAAGAGTAGCCCATGTAGTGGCGACAGCGGGTTTCTTCTCAAGATCTGTGTGGTCTTTAACCATATGTCTGACGCCATATAACCATAAATAAAATGTGTTGAGTGCGTCGTTAAATAAAAATTTCTTTTTTTCTTTCTTTCTTACCGCGTAACGTGAATGCATTTGCACAAGACTGGATGACTGGATCAACTTTCGCGAGGTTTTCAAAGGCTGGTTTCTTTCCAACGCCATAAACACGAGACGTAGAATGAATGTAGGAATAACGCGTTTGCACATCTCACTGCCAAGAATACACTATCCAACTGATGTCGTACACTTTTGAAACGCCTCTCGACTGTCTGTCCGATCTAAAATAGAGTGGTTGTCCATCTGCCGTACAGTAATGGAGTAGCAGAATCAACAAGTCAGTGTCCTCACCAATCCGTGTGGTGGAATGCACACATGCAATGTTAACTGCAGTTTCAGCAATGCCCACATCAGCGTCTCCTTCTACCTGAATGACCGTACAACCCACTCTCTTCAGTTCGTCACTTATTAAACTGATCAGATGCTGCTTGCTACTGCACCTTGATAGGAATTCTGCTTTCTTCCTATCCAATTTGGTTTCTCCTGTGAAGTTCACAATCGGATAAATGGTGGTTTGTCCCCGTCTCTGATGTGTGTTATCCTTAATGGACGGACCTGATACATATGCATCAAACACACCAGTTGCAGACCCATAGTGCTTACTTGTGAAGCCAGCATATGCGTAGGCTATTTTACCGTAGGCATCTGCCCTCGTCCACTTCAGCTTGTGCAGTAAGGAGCCTCCATCAAGCACATACTTTTCAGTCTGCGGGATGACGTCTGATGTCGCTTTACATGATGGTGTCTTATTACAGTGGGCAATGATGGCTTCAGCGAGTTGAGGTTTGTCAGCCTTTCGCAAGATTTTATTGTCCTCAAATAGGTATGGCGTGTATGGACTCAGCTCATATCTCATCACCTCCTCCAGAGATAGATCTCCAGTCCTGGATACTACAAGGACTCACTGGAACAGCAAACAGGAATCAATGGTCCTGTCAGGAGCAACCTTGACAGCAGATGAATTTCCCAGGGTCTTGACTTTATCCTTCCTCTTGAAAGAGGAGAACACAGCTGCCCAATCATTCTGACAATGATGTCTTTTCCTACTGACTCATATTCATGCACGTTGACATCGTCTTTTGCAACTACACCATTGACGATATATATCAACGCAGGGTCCGAGGAGAAAGGTGAGCATGAAGTTATCTTTGCACTTATCTTCAAAAGGTCTGATGCATTTCTTTCAATCCTGGCACCAGTCGAATCCTTGTGCTGTTCACTTGTGGTATATGCGAGGTCACTGAACTCCTTCATGGCAATGTTGACCACAATGTTCTTTCGGCATCTTACTGCCATGAGTCAAGCCACCTGTACTTTTTACTGATCTCATAAGCGTTTGCTCAATGACTAGGTCGCAACTGCGGCCTGCCCAAAACTGATTTGTTCGACGAATGTCATGGAAGCCATCTTGAAACTTCCTATATAGGGCAAGGTGTTTGCTCTCCAGTTCGGTAATTTTGTGAATGTAGAGATAAGCAGACTTTAGCTAGTTGTACTGTCCTGCTGCAGCGAATATTGGCAAGGCATCAAGACCGCACGCAAGTGATTATTCCAAGACCCAGTGCGATCTGATTTGATAAACGCTCGTGCAGTATCAAGCACCGCTGATATAACCTAGCCACAACTGGCTTGGTTTGGAACGTGCATTAAATTCAGTTTTCTTTTTTTGTCAAGTGTCTAACTGATTTTAACAACTGTAGTGGATTTTACAAGGTTTTCAAGAGTGGTTTTCAACAAGGAGGAATACATCTTCTCAGTGTCATCTACTAGGGAAGACACTTGTCCACCAGCAGATGGCCGCGGAATGCCCTTTGAACAGATTTACCGGTCATCATATGCACGACAGCATTTTCACCGTACACTACCTCCAACAGTGTGCCTATTGCTCCAAGCAAATTCATGAACGGGTAGAAAGTACCCAGCCTAAGAACTATCGCCTTCAAGTTGCTATTCTGTGGCGAAGCACTGATGATCTCAGCAGCTTTCCAATACAGGGGCTGATCAAACCTATTACTGGAGGGACATGATGTGTGATGGCCAAGTTGCTGAGGAACTCCAAAGTGGACAGAATGCAAGTTTTATCTCCAGGATACATATCCGTCATTGGCAAATATTGTATGGAGGATTGGCCAGGATGCGTATGCCCCTGATGAAAGATATGCATCATGCTCTGCCAATTCGTTGCTTGAAATGGAATGAAAGTTCCCATAAGATATCGGCTCACATATCACAATGTTGGAGTCAGGAAGTTCTTGAAACTTGATGTTTCGAAGAGCATGGGTAGCGAAGCTTGCACAGTGCTTATGACTCAGGTATCAGGTGTATACATTTACCAGTGAATTCCATGACACTTAAAACCTTTGGATGGACATAATACAACTGTTCTACACCTAATCATAAGAAACCTATGCCATTTGCCTTCGTTTTAGAGTCATTAGCGGCCATTTTGGATGTGATCCAGTTTTAACCCCTTTCCGGTGGTCAGATTTTGGTAGACTTTTTTCCTGCCATTGAATACGTCCCATAGATAAAAAAACCCCAAAAAACACTGGGAAACTTTTTGTTACAATTTTGCGGGTGTGGGTGTATTTGTGCATAACTTGACCCGCCTAGCAATTTTATGCAGTTTGTAACAGTTGTACATCGATAAATTAATTTTAAATGACAAGCAGTTTATAAATACAAAAACAGAAGCGTGCGCAGAGGGTGGGTTTCGGTGGTCGAACCCTGCCTTTGATCCAAGCATATGTTCTCTTTGTTTCAACACTGTTTCCAGGGAAGCATGTGTTAACCCCTAATACATTTCGCAAGACACACTTTAGTCGCTTCTCCCCCATTTCTAAAATGTATGCTATATGAAGTTAATGTACACATAAACCAACTTCTAGAGCACTTTCCGTGACCTGTTTTACGTAATGACGTCCAGCTGGCGTAATGACGTAATTTTCTGAGGTTTATCGAGTGATAACATTAAAGTTACAGTGTCTGGTTACCATATAATAATATCATGCACAAATATGAAATACAAGTTCAACTGCACTTTTAAAAAAATCGTGTGTGTTCGCTAGGAACGGAGAACGTCCAAAGTATACCTCAATTCGTTGCCTGTGCGGCCATTGCTCGGCAAACCACAAACGACAGCCTGTTGTCAATTTCAGTTAATAGGTGCGTTTGCGGATTTGAAATTGTGTCGTCTAAAAAAATGAAATGAGAATTCTTGCGCTGTACAAAGAACGTTCGGTTGAGGATACTTACTATTCTTTCGTTAAAAGCGGTTTTGATCTTGACAACGTACTATCGACAATCGTACCTTCATATTTAAGAATTAGTATTTTATAAAGTGTTAGTAGAACTTTCAAAGTTTAGTTTGCATAACACATTGATCATGTATATATTTTTAATAAAATATACTAAAGTAGAAAATGACCTTTTTAATTTTTTAATTTTACGTGTGGTAAAATCGACAAATTCAAATAAATATTATTTCGTTTGGAAAGGGTAAAGTTAGTGTGTTTTGTTTAACGACATCAGTGTTAGAGAGTATTGATTTAATAATCATCTGCTTTTGGATGTCAAACGATTAGTAATTTTAACATACAATCTAAGAGAGGAAACGGGCGCATGTGCAGGCGGGAGGGTACTGGGGGTCGAAACCCTTCCATGACCAAGATAAAAACAAATTTAAATATATTTTCTGGGGGTACATGACCCCATATAAACTTCGCCCAACCCCGCTGAAATCCCTGCACACGCGCCGTGGAAACCCGCTACATTTTAAAATTACTTTTTTATTATTATTTTTTTCAGCAAAGGATCATTTATATGTACCATCCCACAGATAGGATATCACATACCATGGCGCACTGGCTGGAACAATCCCGCCGATGGGGATCGATCCTAGACCGACCGCGCATTTAAAAAAAACACTACATTGTTTAGGTCTAAGTAATGGACAGAAATAACATATAGTCTTCATAAATGTTACGTATATCGAACATACCGCCCTCTTCCTCTACCCCTAGAGCGTTACGTAATTATTAACACCCCCTTACGTGTAACGCGTATGCCAACCGCTGGTTACTCTTAAAATTTCAAGGCAAATCCCTCACCGACCCCTGGAAAGGTATTGTACCATACCTCTATGGATATAAATATATTTGAGACGACCCATCAATCAAGACAGTTAAATTTGTTCAAAATCACGTGAGAAGCTCAGCGTCTGCGCAAATCGCCTAAAGTCCCAGTTCTACTGGCGTCCTGCTAACTGAAGAAAAACAAGCTGGCCACTGGGTTTACAGTTGACCTAGATAATGTAGATAAGCGAGCATTGCGAAACTATAGCGATGTGGTGGACTTTTTATGTGTCAAACATAACTGGATCATCTATTCTAAATGCTTAAATAATAAAAATATTCCAGACACTGCAGCTTTAAGTTTTTCTTTGACATCGTCCAATCAGAAAATATTAAATCGTATACACGCGGAAAGTGTGTAGTTATATATAAAAAACCAGTTTAAAATGACAGTGAGTAATAAAGAGAATATACAATTCACAACGAGGAGTTAGGAATCATTTGTTCTTCGTGAATGCATATTGTACAACCCTCGCCAAAGACTCGGTTTTATAACATTCATTCACTCTGCACAGACAATTCGTAATTCATCTTAGGTCATTAGATACTCCTTTCTGATGATAATGTGAAACATATAACAGGAAATGATTTTTTTTAAACATTTGTTTAAATATATATACAGTCGAGACTGGTCTAAAAGCCACATGTATATAACTGTCACCTGTCCATACCGGCCACCATAAATCTAGCCCACTATGTTCCCTTATTTATGTTACCTGTATTAAAACGAAAGAAGTACATGTTCCAATGCATTATTCATCGTATATTACATCTGTGTGACGTTGTCGGTCATTTGCAAGGTGACTTGGTTGAAATAATACAAGCACCGGACTTACATATACAGCCGACTCATCAACACTGAAAGGTAGTGTATTCCACACTGTGTGATTGATGCTAGTCGGACATGACACAAACTGTTTGCGACAGTCTGCCACAATGTTTGTTCAGCCATTACACACTAGCCCTTTGTGTATATTGGCTTTAAACCTGTTTTGCGTCTCCTGAACTAATTTAATAAGTAACAGAATGATTGAAAAGCAATCAAATACATAAATGACTTTTCTTTTTAATTTCAATACTAAAGTGACTTTCAACAAAACTTGTTCAATTTATACTTTGAATAACATGTATGTGTGTTTGTGTGCGTGCGTGCGTGCGTGTATGTGTGTGTGTGTGTGTGTCTATATATATATATATATAATATAATATAAAAATAAATATATACATAATTTTGTGTGTGTGTGTGTGTGTGTGTGTGTGTGTGTGTGTATGTATACGTACCTCAGTGTTGGGTAAACACAACACAGAACAACAGCTAGTCGCAGCATCAGTATAAACGAGGGATACTGCATCATCCAACACATAATCTAGACTCTAGGATATCACCACTTTATATATGTATACCACGGTCTACTGGATGGCATCAATGTTTTTAAAGAAAACCTGT
Organism: Gigantopelta aegis; assembly: GCF_016097555.1. Classification (NCBI taxonomy): domain Eukaryota; kingdom Metazoa; phylum Mollusca; class Gastropoda; order Neomphalida; family Peltospiridae; genus Gigantopelta; species Gigantopelta aegis. The sequence goes on along the minus strand of NC_054712.1, from coordinate 45,044,727 downwards.
ATTCAAATTCCTTCTCGATACCAGTATTTGCTAACTGTGTTTTTCAACGAGTTTACACTGAAAAATAATCATGCTCATGTGAATAATTGTCGACAATGCAAACATTCGAACACAACTACTAAATCATTAATAATCATGGACGTTATAAGATGTAAATGTAACTGGATTTGATCTCTCTCTTTCTGAATACTCTTTACAACGATAGCTGATAAACTATTTAAACTACAACTTACACGTCGCTAAATATAACGGTTCCAATATTACTGTATCTACATGCCTAGCGTAATGTAGAACAATGTAAACCTAAATGTTGTTTTTGCTCTCTGTTTTCGGAAAACCGCTTAGATATTTCATATTATCTTTCTTTCTAGGTAACGTACACACAACTATTAATGTGCCAACACTACTTAAAATACGACGCGGACCACACAGTGACAATGTGCATGACATATATCAATCAATAATTTTAGCCAGTAACATCCGCTTCGGGAAACTGAAAAACCCCACACAAAAACCATTTACAGCATAACAATAAAAAGGTCGCACTAAAATTAAAAATACATTATATTTCGTACTGTGTGAACATCAGCACCATCCCTCTCTACTGGCAATTTTCACATTCTTGTGCATGGATCCCAAGCAACATGCAATGACTTGACAGTTGCGCATTTCATTTTGTATTGAAACTCTCCTGTTACTTATACTGATACATGACACATCAGTTAAATCCAGGGTTGGGAGCCTTGATACACCGCCTTTCAATTTATTTTAAAATTAATATACATACATGTGTAAACATACATACATATATACAAACATAAACACATACATACGCATACTCGTACGCACGTACGCACTCACATTACATTCTATTCTGATATATGCAGATACAAATAAAAATAAAATAGTACTTCCTTATATGCACGCCTTATGGTCCAGGACTTTAAACGAAGAAAAAGAAAAAAAGGGTAAGAACGAGAGAAGAAGAAGGAAAAGAAAGAAAACAAGAAGAAGAAGAAAAAGAAGAAGAAGAGGAAGAAAAATCTAAAGTTGATGGAACAAATGTCTTTATAATGAGACTGAATGAGAGAGATGCATACACACACACACGCGCACGGACGCACACACATACATACATACATACATACATACATACATGCATACGCACGTACATAGATACGTACTGGTCTGGCAGAGTTAAGGTGAAGGAACGTTTACTTACCAAATATAATGAATATGAATATTAAAATAATTTTGGTGAATTGTAGAAGTTCAAATGATTCTATGAAACGTATTTCCGTATTTAAATAGTAAGACTGTAGTATTTCAGGATCGCATCCTTGATTTGCTTAATTACAGGAATGCTAATAATCCTAAGGCTCGTGAAAAGGTATTGAAAATAAAAGACATACTCGACCTTAAAGAAGAAAAATCCAGATCTTAAGCGTTTTTCCTGAAGACAATCTACCCCTTTGAAACAACCACACATTGATTTGTTTCTTACTTCACACAATCCGTTTTCCTCGCTTGTCACTATATAAATATATCCTACTTTTAAATCTGATGATTCTCGTATTGAATTAACTTTAAACATTAATGAGGCTGAAAGATGGAATCGGTTTTGGAAATTCCATAATTCTTTACTTGAAGATAAAGGCTGGCAAGAAATGGGTATTAGATATATAAATGATTTAACAGATGCAAATGTTACTTGTTATTCTTTCTTACAATTTATAGAAACTTAGTCAATTGCGTAATATGTTGGGCCTTGTGAGTGCAGTGTAACAGTATTGTAATACATTTAGAATAAAACATAAATAAAATAAAGTTCCAAATCCAATTCTTCCTTTAAAGTACTCTAATCTTAAGGTAAACGTAAAGGGCAGCACACATTTTAAAAATATCTTATTAGGCTCGACATTTTAAAAAATAAAAATTGTAATTTTAAATGTGAAGAAGAATGATATTGAATATATCAGTAAGAAGACTGGAAATTGGTAAATACAATGCCATTTCGATGAATATTGCCAACAAACAAGTTCGTATACAGCATAGAATTTATTAATTCACCACTTTGTTCTTTTTGTAAACTTACAATTTCAACTTTAATACATTTGTTTTGGAGATGTGATAGCATTAATCCTATGTGGGAGCAGATAAAGCAGTGGTTCCATAAATATATGTTGCACAGTTCTTTACACTGTGTTTTTAATTTAATTGTTGAATTTTTATATTGATGTTGATCATTACTTTATTTGTTTGCATTCACCACAGTTTGACACCCAATTGCCGATGTATTTTTCGTGCTCGGATGTTGCTAAACATATATTGTATTCTACTCTTAGATTCATAAAATAAAACTGATCTTCGTGTGCAATTTACAAAAGAAAATGTAATTCTGGGGTTTAAAAAAGTAATAATGTCCTATTAATTTAATCATAGTGATAACAAAGTAACTAATATTTAAAAGTCATATGAATCTTTAATTCAAAATGATACATGGATCCAAAAGGAGTTGGCATTATATTATGATATTACAAAAAGTATTGTTTTCAGCAATTGTGACTATAATAAGTTTGTAAAGCTTTGGACTGTGAGTCATAATTTACTAACATAATTATACTATTGTTTAACTTACTTACATTGTTTGCTATTCCTCTTGACTTGGACTGGTGTGTTTATGCATTTATGTAAACATATATTCATTACATGTTGTGACGGAAGGTTCATTGTGGTTTTTATACCATATCCGCAATGGTTGGTTGGTTTGTTGTGTGTTTATGTGTTTGTTTGTTCTGAAATGCGAGGCACCATACTTGTTATGGGTGTGTTAATAGTCTACTTATTTCAATTGTATTGTAAATGTCAGCATTATCGGCAATGTGAATTGATTTTATCCAACAAAACCTAAAAACAGTCTGGTTGGTTATGTGCTGGGGTGTTGTTAAAACATTATTTTCCTTTCATTTCATTGACCACTCCTACATCAGTGTTCGTTTTCAGTACAACACATTTCGAGTTTAATAGACAATGCAGCCTGGTTTAATTTCGAATCCAAGATTTTATATTGGGACCTCTCACACTGTGTGTGTGTGTGTGTGAGGGGGGGGGGGGGGTTACAAGCACTATATTTTAAAATTTATGTTATAGGCAACACGCAAATATAACAAGTGGTGGGGGAAATGAGGATCCCATCCTTCAGTTACTCCATTTTTCGTGTAACAAAACACAACACAAAATAAGAGAACAAAACATAACATTACTCTCAGTTACGAATTGTTCTGTTCAAAGCAGTAGTCGAATTAAACCCGTACCAACTCGCAAAACATGTATGAAAGAAATCTTTAGAAACACATTTCAATCAAATTGCACAGGTTAAACCTTCTTGTGTTATACAAGGATGAAAGTAACTAATGGTATAGATGAGATGAATCACTCGTAATTTGCTTTTTGTTTCTGTGTATTGCATTATCAATTATTTCAGGTGAAACTGTATCTCGTTCTTGTCCCAATATTTTGCCATCGACAATCTTTTAAAAATGAGCTTTAAAGGTTAACTATAAATAAAGTAACATTAAAACCAGAAACATTAATGTGTTGTCGAGTTGTAGTCACATATCAATAAAGATCAAATCAATTTATTCATAAATGCATGAGTAGTATTAGGGCCTGTATAGAGTCATGACCTACTTTCCGTGACCTTGACCTTGATGACGTCACGTGACCTCGTCCTACTGGCCCTGACCTACTTAGACTGACCGTGACCTACTTAGACTGGCCTACTATGCCGTGTGCAACGTCCTACTGACCCGGCCCTGACCTACTTAGACCGGCCCCTGACCTACTTAGTCTAGTCCTGACCTATTTAGCCCGGCCCCGATCCGTCGTATTTAGCAACGCCCGTGCTATCCTGTCTGTGGGAAGTGTAGGATCCCTTGCTACTAATGGGAAACTGTAGCGGGTTTCCTCTCTAAAACTGTCCAAAAGTATGTTTCACATCCAATAGTCAATGATTCATAAATCGAGGTGCTCTAGTGGTGTCGTTAACCTACCACTTCTAAGGACTCGGCCCGACGCGAGGTAGTGTGTTTAATTTTAGCGCACTGAATGATGAATGGTTATCACTGTTTACATCCGGGAAGCGGTGGTATCCTATTTTATTGTTGGTGGCAATACTGAACTAGAAGTTACATTCTTAAAGACGTGAAATAAGAAATGATTTAAATGGTGTAAAATAGAATTCTCGTTCTACGCTATCTGATAGCGCATTCACAAGATTATTATTAACTGACCTATTTCGTCACTTCATTCCGCGCTTCGCCGCTCGCACATATAACGGTTTAAATGACAGGTTTTGTTAACATGCGTTTAGTAGTCAAGTGCGAATTATATTTTTCTATTATTTTTAAAACAAAATAATAATTTATAGTTTGTTTTTATTTTACTTATTTACTTACTTATTTATTTCTTTATTTATTTATTATGTTACGATTTTTTTTCAAGCATCCTCTAATAACCCTGTGGGGACGGGACGTAGCTCAGTGTTCCCTTGATGTGGGTCGGTCTGATATATATCCAGCCAATGCTCCACAACTGGACAACGGTATGTACTATCCTGTCTGTGGGATGGTGTAGGATCCCTTACTGTTATTCAAAAAGAGTAGCCCATGCAGTGGCGACAGCGGGTTTCCTCAATCAATATCTGTGTGGTCCTTAACCATATGTCCGTATAACCGTAAATAAAATGTGTTGAGTGCGTCGTTAAATAAAACATTTCTTTCTTTCTTGTATAACCATAAATAAAATAGGTTGAGTAAATAAAACATTTCCTTCCTCGTAAAATAAAGATTAATTGAATACAAATATTTTGTTTTGTTTTAGTCATAGGAAAAGAAAGAAATATTTGTCTCGAAGAAAGGCATGTTTGTTAAGAAGAAAGGCATATGTGTTAAGGAGAAGAAAGGAATAATTGTTAAGGAGAAGAAAGGGTGTGTGTGTGTGTGTGTGTGTGTGTGTGTGTGTGTGTGTGTGTGTGTGTGTGTGTGTGTGTGTGTGTGTGTGTGTGTGTGTGTGTGTGAAAGAGAGTGAAACATCCCCAGCCCATTGCTTTGAAGAAAGAACGCGTGACTGCAACTCAACGCTCCGACTTAAACTATGATCTTTTAGCTGCATTTTAAACACAAGTATTTCCCTAGAGTACAAGCCATTTTACAGGGCTTTTTTAATTACCAAATAGGTAAATACAGTGGTCGATCTAGGATCGATCCCCGTCGGTGGCCCATTAAGCTATAGCCAACTAGTGTATTATGTCTGGTATAGCAAAGATCGTGGTATGTTCTGTCTTGTACACACAGCTCTTGCTACTATAAAGTAGCGGTAGAAATATCTAATCACAAATCTAGTCATAGAGTAAAAAAACAAACGCAATGTTTTGGTTTTTCATTTATTTCTAAATTACAAATCACTGACACATATATAAAATGAACACACACTGGGTTACATCGAGAGGCCTTAAGGGCGACATGTGAATAATATGAGTGTTCATTTCTCTTCATCATTGTCGTCCTCATCATCGTCGGTATCGTCGTCGTCTTGTTCATCCAAATATTCGCCGATCCATGAACGATACTGATTTAATTTAGAACGAATCTGTGGTCTGACATCTCGGCTAGGATTCACAAACTGTAAAAATTTTCTCGTGTTGGGGCCTTTGTCAAAGTAATGCATATAGGTCAGAAAGCGAGAGTACGTGTCTTTAAATAACTTCCATTGTAAAGTCTTCATGTTTCTTTCGATGGCATCTTGGGACATGTTTTTTTCTTCGTAGCGTTTTCTCTTGCTTTCGATATAGTCATGATTGATGTCGAATTCACGTTCCACCATGAGACGAATGCCTTCGTTGTCCAGGTCGGGCGACGGCTCTTCTTCTTTTTCATTTCCCTCTTCACACGTTTTAAATCGCAGATGTCGCTGCAAGTCGCTTCCGTCTTTAAAGACCAGACCACACGTATCGCAAGACTGCATCCTCTTGACTTTTTTCAGATAGGGTTCTACCTCATCATCTTCTTCGTCGTCACTTTCGTAGGCGGGTATGCCTGGTAGTTTTTCTCTTGAATGCGTTTCTTTGCATGATTTGCATGTAGAGCTCTTTCTTGGTCGGTGGCTGCAACTCTTCTGAGACATTCGCCATTACGTTCGTGCTTTTATACCATTCGGACGGCCCCGTCTCTAAACCATTAGGCCGAAGACGCCGATGTTCAGGCGTGGTCGGTTTCAAGTCCACCAAGAGATATCCGTAGAGCCTGTGGGTAGCTTCCTCAAACCGCTGCATGAAATGACGAGTATTTCCAGGATACATCTGCCATGCCAAGGTTAGGACTTGCTGCTTGTCGATGGGGTTGTTGAACAGTGCCAGGTAATGGCAGTTTCTTCTCTGTGTCGGGTCCTTGCTGTGATACAGGTTCTGGTTGATGGCAATCACAAGAGGTTTCTGTGGTGACTTCCTTCCGTGAACAGGTCGGTGATGCGAGGGTCTTTTCCAGCTGTAGACATCAGGTCGTCCAACACGATGAGATTTCTGACTCTCGAATCCAAATAACGATCCTTTTCCAAATTCTCGGGTATGCCTTGAACAAATTTCACTCGAGCAACCATTTTGATCGTATCATAGAGGGGTTGCCATCGTTTGTAGAGCCAGATGATGCGCTGGGGAGGCGGCTGGATTTTACCATCTCTCAGCAATTTGTATACCAAAAATGTCTTTCCACACGACGTGGGTCCCGACACGATCATGGTGAACGGATGTAACAATCTTAGGGACTGCTGCTGCTGCTGTGGTGGTGGTGGCTGCTGCTGCTGCTGCTGTGGTGGTGGTGATGGCTGCTGCTGTGGTGGTGGTGGTGGTGGTGGTGGTGGCTGCTGCTGTGGTGGTGGTGGTGGTGGTGGTGGTGGCTGCTGCTGCTGTGGTGGTGGTGGTGGTGGTGGTGGTGGTGGCTGCTGCTGTGGTGGTGGTGGTGGTGGTAGACCTTTAGCATGTTTTTGTTGAAAATGTCTTAACATGGCGTCTCTCCGCGAGAATGTGAAACCACATTCTGAACATGTGCTCTGCATGACGACTCTAAATGAAATGACGATATCTGACCCACATAGTTCCTTTTATAGCTTATTTAGAAATGCTTCTGCAGTTTCGGGGCTTTCCAACCCGTACCACTTTGTTTTTGTTGTTGTTGTTTCCGTTTCAGATCGGCTTTGGCTTGCTCTACCACTTGTTGTGTTGGGGAGACCATGACGACTTTGGGTGTCGAGGACTTGTTCTGTTCCTCTTTTTCTTTTTTCCACGTGGGATCATAGAGTTCTAGGCATCGATCCACGCTGTACATGATCTGACTTTTCCCACCACGTTGAATTTCGAAATGAGGTTGAAGTTTACCTTCTGCCTGCAGTTTATAGAAACGGGTCAACTTATCCACGTCGGGTACATATAACTTGTACTGGTCTGACATGTTGCTCCTCTGAAGGTTCTATCTCAAATGATGATGGTTTGTGACAGACATCCTATTTATAGAGATCCTGCATATCTGCAGCTATCCGTGACCACTGACCATACGGTTTTTGCTTTCATCTGCTCCAGGTGACTGTCGTCCAAAATGAAGGCTAACAATGGGGTGTTTTGTTTCAATATACGTTTTCTAGTTCTATTCATCACGGCAGGTGATACGAGCATTTTCAACATGTTCAGATACTCGTTGTTAGACTGTAAAAATCGACGTTTCTGTCCTGCTCTGACGTGAATACGTCCGTCCAGCAACCCTTGAACGATCTCCACCAGGGCCAATATTTGTTCTGCGTTCATATCATTCAGTAATCCCAGAGTCATATGGTAATCGTGAATATTCGTCATCAGTTTTAAATAATTGTAATGTTTTAGAACGTATTCAGCCATGTTTCAAAACCAAAAAGGTTGCGGCTTTATATGTAGTGTCACCGTCACTGGTCCCGTGATAAATGAGGCTGGATTGCCATCTGCGTCCTGTATATAGATGTCCACGATCTGCACATCTTCCAGTCTCATGGGTACGTAATGATAGTTTGGAAACACAAAAGATCTTTCCTTTTTATTCCCCATCAAACAGATGCGTCTCAGCAAGGGCTCCTTTCTTTCTCCAACGTGTGAGCTGTAGCAGATGTTGGAACACACGTGAATGTCATGGCTGTCTGATTTTCTCGAAACTTCCCAGTTCTGAATGGTGATTTCGGTGGCTGCTACCACCCACTTTTTTCCGAGATGTAGTCTGTCATATAGATTGACTCTAAAAGACCAGTGTGTGTTGTCGGGAAAGTAAGACGTGCTGTCTGTACTTCGAATGGTAATGTACTTATCCATGGTGCTTATTCGTTTTGATCTTGGGATTTGGCAGCAAATAACCCAAGCTACTGCTGAGTAGTGCTGTCCACAAGTTAGAATTACCTTGATGAAGAGATAAGTTGATGATACACGTAATCACCACCACGTATATGATGACGATTTGAGAGAAAAATACCGTTTCCGATTTGGCCACACGTTTACCAAAAAATGTCCAGGTATCACCCGAATGACTTCTTGACAGAGGTTGTGTCTCTACAATTTCTTACATTATAATGAAAAGTCAAACATGTGCTGAGGTCTTTTATACTGTCTGATATCGAACAACGTCTTCTTCTTGAATCCACGAATTGTACTTCTTAGGCCAGTGAAGCCATTTGACCAACACTTCTTTCTGTTTGTTACGAGTTCTCCTTTTCACAATGTCTTGGATACGGTGCAGTTGATCAGGATTCTCAGTCACCTTTTGAAGTTCAGCTGCATAGAATGTCCCTTCGATGGCATCACCACCCCAGTCCTTTAATTTGTACAAGTCTTTACCTTGAGACCAGTACCTTTTCTCAATGGTAAATATTTTGCCAGACCATTTCTCTTGGTATTCCCGATCAAAGGTGCCCCGAAGATGACTGACTCGTACTTTATCACCTATATTAAATGTAAACTTCTTTTTGTGGATTGCCTTTTTAGGTTTGATCAGGTACTGAGACAGACGGACCTCTCCTTCGTTCGTTTGGTTGACACTGGCTGGTGTTTGACCTAACATTCGATGTTTGGTGTGGTTATAACTATAGACGACTTTCTCTAGGACATCCATGTACTTGTAAGTAAAGTTGTTTAACATGTAGCGATAGAGACGCATTTTAATGGTTTTAATGACCCGTTCGGCATAACTTGCTTTGGTTTCATTTAGAGCAAACAACTGTGTTATGCCATGCGACTTCAGCAATGCTTTGACCTTATGGTTCTTGTATTCTGACCCTGAATCGGACTGAAACAGTTTGGGTTTTCTGGACTCTTAATTTCCAGAATTCTGTCAAAGTCTCTACCACGTCGTTCCCCGTTTTCGACTTGAGTGGTAACACCCACAAGTACCTGGAGAACAGATCAATGATCATCATGAGGTATCTCACCCCGTCATTGTATTTAGCCAAACTGACCATATCCATTAGATCGGATTGCCAGTGACTGTCTAACCCTTCCACAACATAGGTATTACGTGGAAACTTTCGCCTCACTTGATGTGTCATGGTATAGGTCTCTTGACCTTTCAACCATGATTTAATACGTGTCAGAGGAATTTTAAATTTACCCTCTGCTTTAACAGCTTGATACAGTTTACTAGGACCTGCATAACTCCCAGGATGTTTTACATCGTAGTAAATAGACTCTAGGTACCTTTCCCACTGAGACATGGTTCTCAACTGGTCAGGGCCGTGTCAGTAGGACGTTGCACACGGCACAGTAGGCCAGTCTAAGTAGGTCAGGACTAGTCTAAGTAGGTCAGGGGCCGGCCTAAGTAGGTCAAGGCCTGGTCAGTAGGACGTTGCACACGGTACAGTAGTCCGTGACGTCATCAAGGTCAAGGCCAGTCTAAGTAGGTCAGGGTCAGTAGGACGAGGTCACGTGACGTCATCAAGGTCAAGGTCACGGAAAGTAGGTCATGACTCTATACAGGCCCTAATACTACTTGCATGAACGGTAATAATGAGTAGTGTCAGGCATTGTTGTCTATTAATACAAAATACTATGACAAAGAATGAAGAAAAAAAATCCAATGAGCACATACTAATTACATGTAGGTACATTTTGGTATTACTCAGGATTATATTTAATTTGTGTTTTATGAAAGGACATTGTGTACATCCATGGGGAATATGTATATTAACCTTAATTTTGCTCACTGATAAGCAGTGTTGGTTTGTTTATTATTTTTTATATAGAACATATAATACATGTCAATAAAATAAAATATTGTTTTAAACCAGCATATTTATAATATCGTAAATTAGCAGGTTTGCATGGGTTGATGTTAAGTAGTTTATCCTGCTCATTAAACATGTCCGTGTAAAACGGATCAACTATACTCTTCAAAAAAGTCGGTGAACTCCAATAAGAATTTACAATTGCCAAAACTGTAAGATATATTGGTTGTGGGTAATGGTTATATGATAACAGTGAATTAATTGGGCAAACATTACAACCGGTAGTTCAGTATTACAGTAGGTTTTATGACCACCACAGATCTTGAAGGACGATTGGAGTGAAAAGTGAATTTGAAAGTTGACGTTTTTTTTATCAGTAAATCGCAAATTCAAACAATAAAAATGACTAAAAACAAAGCAATAACAACTGTATGATCAACAGAATGAAAAGATGGACAGAATAATGTTCCACAGTGATTAATCGACCTTCCTGAAAATTGTCAAAATCGAGAATGACACCCCACGCACGTGTACGGAGAAACTGCGTGATGCACGTGCAAACTATGGAATATGTTTCGGTGTGTTCATAAACAGACCTGAACGTTCTTTACTAGGATGTCTGTGGTCAAAACGTATGTTCGGTCTAATAGTTGATATTAACATTAATAGTTCAGGTTCCACTACTTTTTGAAGTATATATATATATATATATATATATATATATATATATATATATATATATATATATATATATATATATATATATGTGTGTGTGTGTGTGTGTGTGTGTGTGTGTGTGTGTGTGTGTGTGTGTGTGTGTGTGTGTGTGTGTGTGTGTGTGTGTGTGTTTGTGGGTAATGTGGTTTGTCAAAGACGAAACAAGTCACATAGTTCCAGCTAAGAAACAAATAAAGTGACATAAGTTATCATGTAAACACAATATGGCTGACATGATAACCTTAAACCTTAACTATACATTCGTATACATAATAAGAACATAGTTTATAAATAAATGTTACTTTGACATATGAATTTTGTGATAAAGAAACATTATAAAACTTTAGTTAGTTTTATATGAATTACTAAGCTTACTTTTAAACATATTCAGCGATATTTTATTATAGAATGTTGACTGACTTTTAATCAAAAGTCTTTACTCTATTTAAAACTACGTACTTACTATAAATACTATTTCATATTATAATCATAAATAAAACATGGTTGTTAGTCATATCGTGTGTGTACACTGCAAGTGATGGGCCAGTAGAAAGAAACAATATTGAAGTCACAGAGCGGAGCAGTGTCGAAAACGTCTTGATACAAAATCACAGTTGGGTGTCATGTGATAATAAAACGGTGACCACTACACAATAGACAATACTGCCTGGAAACGTGCTAATGTAAACCCCATTCACGAACAACCGGCCTCGGTGGCGTCATGCTTAGGTCATCGGTCTACAGGCTGGTAGGTACTGGGTTCGGATCCCAGTCGAGGCATGGGATTTTTAATCCAGATACCGACTCCAAACCCTGAGTGAGTGCTCCGCAAGGCTCAATGGGTAGGTGTAAACCACTTGCACCGACCAGTGATCCATAACTGGTTCAACAAAGGCCATGGTTTGTGCTATCCTGCCTGTGGGAAGCGCAAATAAAAGATTCCTTGCTGTCTGTCGTAAAAGAGTAGCCTATGTGGCGACAACGGGTTTCCTCTAAAAAACAAAAAAAACAGTGTCAGAATAACCATATTGTTTGACGTCCAATAGCCGATTATAAGATAAAAAATCAGTGTGCTCTAGTGGCGTCGTTAAATAAAACAAAATGCATCTTTAAACATATTTTAAATTATTTTAAAGTTAACAATATTATAACAAAAGTCCAATCTGGTTTTATTCCAGGAGATTCAACCGTTAACCAGCTTCTTGATTTATATTATTTAATTTGTCAATCTAGTGGTGAAGACAGATACGTTAAGGCGGTGTTCTGTGATATACGTAAAGCATTGGATCGGGTGTGATCCATAAATTGGAAACTGATGGAATTAAAAGCATGGAATACAACATTTAGTACGACAAAGCCAGTCTTCTCACACAAAAACTGTTCCAACTGATGTCCCCAAACGTTCTGTTTTAGGCCCTGTCTTGTTTTCATTATATATATAAATGACATTGTTAGTGGAATTACATCAAATATACGATTGTTTGCCGATGATACGTCGTTATATATATGCCTGTTGAAAAGCCTCACGTGTGTAGTAATACTGGCTTGTTAAGTTTAGTCCCCAAAAAAACGAAACCATGATGTTTAGCAGTAAAACCAAGTTCACAAATAAACCACATTTATTTTTAGACAATGTGCAAGTATTGGAGGTTGAAAGTACACAAACACTTGGACCTTATATTCCAGAAATCTTCTGAATGATTTCCATATCAAAAACGTATTGTTGCCAAAGCTAGTAAACTGATAAACTGTCTCCGTTTCTTCAAATACTGATAACCCAGAAGATAATTATAACAAATATATAGATATTTTATTCTCCCTACATTGGATTACAGAGATATTTTGACCTGTGTCAGAAAGGAGAAGACGTCACAAACTGTGCATGATGTACAAACTAAACTGCTACCCACCTGCTTGGCATTACAACTACCGCGTTCTACTGCTGAAGTAAATCCTTGTCATACACGTAGTGCAGATCTTCTGCACGCATATTTTGTATCGAAAAAAACTCTTCTCAAATTCTTTCTTTACGCCCGCCGTTAAACTACTGAACAATACATCAGCTGATATTAGGCATGCTTCATCAGTTAATTTGATGCGATTATGCCATCTTACTTTTATAATCGCCATAGAATCCAGCAAATATTACATAGCCGACTCCGTTTAGGTAATAGTAACTGGAATGGTCATAGATTCTCATGATACGCAAGTTACAATCATTTTTTTGCTTGCGGGCACTGAATTGAAGGCGCAGTAAGTAATACCCATTTGTCAGATTACCATAATCTTAATTGTAATATTTTACTCTTTGGTGACCCAAACCTTAATCTCCTAGAAAATAATGCTATATTCAAATCTATCCAGAACAATATTATACCTAGAAAATGTTTTGAGATTAATTAAACAGTCACATTCATTCTCTCTCTTCTGACACAGAATTCAAAATAATGTAAAAGGCTTAAAAGTAATAACCTGTTCATCCTCTTTACCTTTTCTTTCTTTAGATTTTCTTCTTTCTATGTCCACTCTTTGTTAGTAAATTTAGAACTAGTTATAATCTTCTTTTATTTTATTGCTTGTAATATATTCATATTGTAAAATGTTGGGATAGGCCTTAATATAGGCTAACGCCTGTTGGCTAATCTCCAAACAGCTACTCTTTTTGAACGGCAATAAATATGGTTTAAACCAAATGGTTTTCGTTTTCTGTTGATAATTTGTTGCACTATTTACTTGTTTACCACAACTCCACACACTATTTCTGTATTCTAACAATGCCATTTATTGTTGTCTTTTTGATAACATATATTTTTTGTATTTAGTGTTAATATACTTCTGTGTGTTTTTCGTAAATTGGAAAATGTTTCTGAAGAATGAAAACATGTAAGGTTTTGCCCACGTGTTAATGAATGCATGAATGAACGAATGAATGTGAAACAACACCCCAGCACACAAATGCACATTGACTATTAAATGCGCATTCGTGGTGTCGAACAAAGGTACGTGTATTAATATGTTCATTTACACCAGAAATAAACTCGATATAAGTATGTAAAACCAGTGGAAACAGCAATTGGATAAAGTAAAATGAAACATAAAAGTCAAGTTGAGGAAATTTTAAAACTTGCATTCAAATCATAATGTTTTATAAACTTTAAAATTAATTCTGAGCGTACGTTTTAGTTGCAATATACAATTTCCTGCTTTGCGTCAGAATTTTGATGACGCAGGCTTTTTAAGTATATTCAAGGAAGACGTCACATTTAGTTGTCGAGATCTGTGACATTTCAGGAATCTTCAATTGATCAGGAAAATAAGCATTTACTATTCTCTAGATAACAGTTCACATATGTAGATTCCCAACGGATTACTACATGATTACGCACTCAGAAATGCATTTGGCATCACCAGATAATAATAATAAATAAATAAATAATAATAATAAAATAATTTACAATAAATATATAATATAATACGCGAATCCAGTTTAAAAATTGCAATCGTTCGGATCGCTTGTGCAGTTTTAATTTGTACTGCCGAATGCCGTTGCCTTTATCGGATGCCGTACTTTGCACTGATTATTTTGTGCTGGTGTCTAGTCGGATACCGAACAGACACTGTGTTGAATGTTGCACATAAAGATGAATTCTATAAATATTATGACAATGGAAGTAGCCATCTTTGACACTTAATACAGAAGTGGCTATATACACGGCGGTCGTATTTTAGGGGGAAGCCAAGTGTAAGTCCACCACACCCAATCTAAAATATCGCGAGTTATTTCTAGTAATAATAATAATAATAATAATAATAATGAAACAGGAAAAATCCCAAAGAGTTATAAGATAACAAGACAAAGATATAGTAAGTGGAAAATATTGCAGCAAATATAACGTCTGAATTGTAAATAACTACTGAAATGTACAAGTTCGCTTTGTGTTCTGAGGCAGTTTCTGTTGTTTTGCCAGGTGTACTGGAATAGATACCTGTAATGTTTTTTTGTGAAATCATATTTTAAATAAACATTTCTGGCGCGTGCACATTGCAGTGATGATTGCGTGTCAGACTCTCCCTTAATGACAGGTAAATTAATAATTACTAGAATGTAAAAATATGAAATGACAACAAGCAAAACATGAAACGAAATTAAAGTCATCATCAATATCTGATATACATCAAGACTCACTGGTACTAATCAAGCTGAAAAAAGAACGACAATGCAACATTGACCTCAATAATTAAACGTCAATCATTTACAAGGGAAGTAACTGAAGCATGAATTTATTCCACCTACAATACAATATTTGAAAATACCCTCTCTATATTTTATCATAATTACATAAATACATGCACAGTGAAAATACTATGTGTATGGTTCCTGAAGACCAATGGTAACTCATTTACTTTCGTCTATTTATTTCACGAGATTCATAACAACACACAATTTAGTCACTTAATTTTTACTCATTTTTGGTAATTGTTCACTTCATATCGGTTACTCGTATGGTGTGGTTTGATTACCTTGAAATTCAATCAGATTAACTTTTCGCATATGTAATAATATCGCCAGTTGCAGTCAATGTCGTTCCACCAACCTTCATGTACAACTAACACAACACAATCTTCGTGAGGAGTATCTTTGTTCGGACTACTGGGATTCCATTTTACGAAGCTCACATTGTTTCCGTTCTCCCAAACAAACACGCCTTCCTTTTTTCGATCAGTCAAGCCAATCCAATATTTCGACTCATCTGTATAATAATAAGAAATACACCATTAGCCAATCCATTACCTTGACTCGTCTGTACAGTAATAAGAAAGACACCGTTAACCAATCCAATACCTCGACTCATCTGTCCAATAATAAGAACTATACCATTAGCTTATTCAATACCTCGAATCATCTGTATAATAATATGACATAGATCATTAGCCAATCCAATACCCCATCTGTGCAATAATACTAAATGCATCATTAGTATGCATCATAGTTTGACTCATACATGCAATACTAAGAAACATACCGTTAGCCAATCCAATACCTCGACTCATCTGTGCAATAACGAGAATGAATGAATGAATGTTAACGAAACCCCAGTATGGAAAACATCGGCTATTGGGTAAATAAAGTGATAATTATCATCAACATAAATACTATAATTAAATAAACAGTAACCTTGTTACAAGGCCAAATCGATAGAATGTTTTCACAACGCAGCAATCTCGTCCTTGAATCGTCTGAGGTGCCTGCGCCATAGGATGGAATCACCTCAGTAGACCTATTATCAGATTTCTGGGGGTTTTTTCCGATTTTGTTTTCCTGTCCCAGCCATTGCACAACGACTGTTATATCAAAGTCCGTGGTCCGTGATATGTACTGCCCTGCCTGAGGGATAGTGCATATGAAAGATCACTTGATACTAATGGAAACATTTACCTGTTTTCCTCTTAGACTATATGTCATAGTAAACAAATGTTTTACATCCAACAGCCGATGTTTAATACACACGTATGCTCTAATGATGTCGTTAAACAAAATAAACTTTAATCCCCCTATGTATCGCTGCTTTATATATATATATATATATATATATATATATATATATATATATATATATATATATATATATATCGTTAAAAGTGTATGTTTATCTCTACATGACAGGCTTGTTTCGTGAGAGAGATTAATTGCTCTCACTCATCAGATGTAGATTTAATTACACCGTCAACGGAAAGCTGATGACGTAATGGACTCTGTGACGTCGAGGTTACGTCACTATGCAGGTCTATAGATGATGTGTGGTATGCGCACAGAAGGTATTTGCGTCTGTGTCGACATGCTGATACAAGTTCATTCTTGGAGTTTAGTGTGCTGGTTTCAGGTTTATACATTATGAACAGTTTTTCCTTCAGGCAGAGGTTACATCTTTTGCTCGCTGTAGGGTATGGTTTTGCTTTGGATAAAAAATTTCCACTTAATGGTGTATGGGGTGAATCTAGCCTTCAGTGTCCAAATGTACTGACTTAGCGCTGTTGCGTTCTTCGGTGTTGCGTTTTGAAAACTGCTCGTGTGCGCGGTATATCTCGTCTTAAATGTGTTCTCGGTCAAACCAACGTATGTTTCTTGCTTGTTGTCATCAAGTGTATTAACGGTAGCTTGATATATTACTCCTTTCTGCAAGCATTTACCCTCAAGTGGACATTCAGCTCTTCGTCTACAGTTGCATTCTCTGGAAGGAACGGCGTCTTTGTCTCTGTGTTGTTGAAGTAGAGTTTTGTTATGCGCTGAAGTCTTTTATTTATTGTTTTTGGTATACTGCGGATGATATTTGGAGGGTGGTTGCTCTTGTTGTGGATGTATAAAGGTGTGTTGTTTGGTTTCATATAGGGTTTGACTGAGCTCTTTTCAAGATCTAGAGTTACGTCTAAGTAATCTACAGATTTTTTGTTGGCGACTATAGTGATCTTGAGTTTATGGTTTGCAAATATTCTGCAAATATCTTTTTTGATTATCTCTATGGTTCTCGGTGACTCATTGAATGCGGCTAGGCCATGGTCGCGATATAGTGCTATATTGTTGCCGTATTTGGCTTGTAGTTCTGAAAGAAGAAAGAGCCCGACAATTTCGCAACTTTCTGCTCCATCATAACTGCCTATAGTTGCATCAAACCGTGATTGTTTGCCTCTTTTGCACCACGCTTTGCTGTTGTTAAATAGCAGTGAATTTCTTGCTTGTAATATTATTTCCATCTCATCGCTAGAAATATCGTCGAATTTGGATGCGAACTGTAGAGCTTGTTTCACGAGATTTTCTGTTATGGACGGGTAAAAATCACATATGTCGAAACATATGAAAGAATAGTTGGATTTATTGGATATTGCTTTAAACCACTTAATCACGTCTGACGTGTTCCTCCACTGGTTTGTTCTGGTTGTGTTCAGAATCTTTCTGTTGATTCTCTCTAAGATGTTTTTGCTTATTATGCCAATTTCCGGTTTAGATGGGTTTATTAGTCTACAGGTGGGTTTATTGGAGAAGTTTGGTTTGTGGTCTTTTAACGTGATAAATGCTTCACTTTTTGCTGTTGTATCTATGCGGTCTGCTAGATTTAGTTTTTCTGCAATGTGTTTGTCTTTAGTGGTTATCTCTCGTTCTGAGTTCTGTGCCGCTATTTTATATGCTTTGGTTGTGTTGCTATCTAGTAGTCTGTTGTAAGTGGTGGTGTCCAGCTTGTAAAAGTTTGTGGTTTTATCGGCAGGTACGAGTAGTTTCTTGTCATGTTTTATAGTGTTTATGTCCTTAGCGAGTTTTCGTTGTAGTTGGTTGCTTGAAGTGTTGTTAAATTGTAGATTTTTAGCTAGTCTTACCATTTTTTCTTCGAAGTTCTTAAGTTCTGGTATAGAAGGAGGGGATTTGGTGGTGCTAAATCCGTATGTTTCTTTCTGTTGTGTTGCAACTTCGGGATTGAGGAAGAAGAATGATCTCCATCTTAATCTCCTTAGGAATGACTCGGTCTTTTCTAAAAAGCTTCTTCTGTAGTCATCAGGTTTCGCGATCGGTATATTTTTGGTAGAGTATCCAAAGTTTACACATTCCATGGCGTCTTTCAGAGTGCTCAACAATATAAGGAGCTTTGTAATAGTAGTCGTTTTCGAGTTGAAAGACGCTATTTTATAGAGTGCTCAACCGTGTGGGAGCCAGATACATATATATATATATATATATATATATATATATATATATATATATATATGCATATGGACTGCCACGCCCCAGTACAATTTAAGCCTAAATAGACAAATAGCTGGAATATATACTGACACAATGAAAACGCAAAACAAATATTTTTCCATATTTCGTTGTGATTAATGAAAAATATATTTAATGGACTTAAAATAACAATTTATGTGAGGAAGCCATTGATTGGTACTTTTGTCTGGATTTTAATCCTGGTTTTGTTCTCGTTACACATACAATAGCAGAAACACACAAAATGGTGTGAAATGCGTTCACTACATGCTCAATCATGCTGCATGCAATGCCCGTGAAATGCCAGTATGTGGACACATAAAAGTCACTAACAGTGTCATATTCCTCGTCACATTAAAGGGACATTCCTAAGTTTGCTCCATTGTAAGATGTTTCCGACTAATAAAATAGTTCTACGATTAAAGTTACATATTAAGTTTTTTTGTTGTTTTTTTTAGAATATCAGTGTCTGCATATTCAATGTGTTTCTGGTTGTCTTGATATTTGTAAGAAGCCCAAACTGGATTTTGTCTTCAAATAATTTCGTATGTACGAAAAAATAACATTTTAGGATATAAATAAAATTTAACCTACTACAAATATTGGAACGATCAAAAACACGTTTAATATGCAGACAAATATATTTGATATGTAATTGCAATCGTTAAAAAGTCTCTGTTAGTCGATAACGTCTTAAAAATTACAACAAACTCAGAAATGTCCCTTTAAGAATGCCACGCCTCAGAGAAGAACATGGTTCAAGCGGGGGACTTCGCAAAGCCAAGTTGCTAGGATCTTCAGAGTCCATCCATCAACTATTGGACGACTTGTTGAACGTCATCAACAGACCTGGTCAACGTCCCGTTACGACCCCACGCCAAAATCGGCAGATTCGACGACACCACCTCCGTGACCGGTTCAGAACTGCGACGATGACAGCAAGCAACACGATAGGACGTTATGGAAGGCCTATCCATCCGATGACGGTCATCCGTCGACTCAGAACGGCTGGAGTCAGATGCAGACGCCCGTACAACGGTAACATCATGACACCGCGACATCGTGCTGCGAGACTACAGTTTGCTCTCCAGAATGGTAATCATCTACCAGCCTTTTACCGGAGCATTTTTTTTCTCAGATGAGTCCCGTTTCTCTGTCTCCTTTGCCGATGGAAGAGTACGTGTGTACAGGAGACTCCATGAACGGTATGCTGACGGATGTGTTACGGAACGTGATCGATTTGGCGGCGGTTGTCTGATGGTATGGGGGCAATCAACTGTGATTTCAGAACTGATCTCATCATTGTCCACGATGCCCTTACAGCCCAGCGTTATGTTGACGTTATTCTAAGACCAATTCTCCAGCCACTTTTGCGCCGTCACCGAAGACCAGGAGGTCCCCTTCTGTTTCAACAAGACAATGCCCGTCCACATACTGCAAGAATTACCCAGGCATTCCTGCAACAAGCCGGTATCACCGTTATGAACTGGCCCGCCATTTCTCTGGATTTGAACCCATTTGAACACATGAGGGATGAGTTATGACGTCGTGCACATAGTTCGCCAGCCACCACCGCGTAACGTCGCTGAGCTTGCACAGGCGTTGCAGGAGGATTGGAGAAACATTTCTGTGACTTATTTGAGATGTTTGTGAAAATCCTTTCACCGTCGTCTTCACGCATGCTCACGGGCCAATGGTGGACACACCAGATATTGACCTTGATATAGGGGTGGGGGGTTGAACTTTTCGATTACGAATAAAACTCGATTACTAATGATAACTGGCCATGTTTCCATGTGAATGTATCTCATGAATGCCAGTCATTAATGTCATATTACATTATCCATCAGTTCATTAATAGTGTGTCGTTATTTGCAATGAAAAGTTGTTTTTGCGTTTTCAATGTGTTTCAGTATATATTCTGTTATATATAATATAATTATATATAATATTATTTAGGATATAGTGCATTTATCAGAGATGTGAGGACGCCTACAAATCTCTATATCTCACTGGAAACACGACGACACCGCGCAAATAAAAGGGTCCTTGTTGCCTGTCATAAAAGAGTAGCCTATATGGCGACAGCGGGTATTCCTCTAAAAAGCAGTGTCAGAATGACCATATGTTTGACGTCCAATAGCCGATGATAAGATAAAAAAAACAATGTGCTCTAGTGGCGTAGTTAAATAAAACAAACTTTACTTTGGAAACACGACAGGGCAAATACTACCATTTCCATGCCATTGTTTACTTTGGAGAAACATTATACATAATATACATATACACAAATTGAAACAAAATAAAAACAAAATGGAATGATGTACCACCATAGGGAGTGGCACTTCACATATAGATACAATACTTGACATTCCTTCATGGTAAAAGTTAATTAAACTATTTTGTACAGATATACATTTACCGCAATTTCTTTTCATGTAGTCTCTCAGAGCTGTATGTTTTCCTTCTGTGTCCAAGACAATCAACCTGGAGCCCTCCCCCCAACAACGATTACGTGACATGGCCCACCATGTGCGTGTCCGGTACACCTTGAAGCGTAAGTTCACATCCTGAAGCAGTACGTCGATATATTTACCTGTCTGGATTTAATTCAACATAATTTGGATTTATTTCATTCAAGGAACCCTATGTTATTCCCGTGGAGCCTACATGTATTTAACTCTTTATTTTCATTGGGATTTATGTCATCTAAAGGACCCTCTTGATTTGTTTCTGCTGTATATTTACAGATAATAGATTTCTAAAAAACTAAAATTTCATTTTTAAAAACGTTTTGTTTTACATTTTCATAATATATGTATATAAACGTTTGTGTTGTTTAACGACACCACTAGAGCACATTTATTAATCATCGGCTATTGGATGTCAAATATTTGGTAATTGTGATATATAGTCTTAGAGAGGAAACCTGCTACATATTTTATTAGTAGCAAGGGATCTTTTATATGTACCATCACACATACAGATTAACACAATCTCACCACAGCCATTGGTATACCAGGTGTGGTGCATTAGCTGGAACGAGTAATAGCCCAATTGGACCACCGACGAGAATCGATCTCAGACCGACCGCGCATCAAGCGAACGCATAACCACTGGGCTACATAACCGCCCCCGTGCGTAATAATTACGTTTTCCTACTCATCATGTTTCAGATCGTCCATTTGCGTCGATAGTTTGCTATATATTAAAACTGTACATTGCCATGCATACGTATTGCACTACGATCAAAAACCCTTTGAATATACTTCGTGCTGGCGTGTCATTA
>NC_054712.1:44875187-45017687 GCF_016097555.1 Gigantopelta aegis | reverse complement strand
GTGGGCCGACCTGGCACTGGCTGGTATGTATTGATGTATGCCTATCTATATATTGTATGTATGTCGAGGTTGACTGTTACATACATAGATATTTTCGCACTGGCACAGGGGATAATTAAATCAGTTCTGGCCTCACAAATTGTATGTATGTATGTATATATATGTGTGTGTGTGTGTGTGTGTGTGTGTGTGTGGGGGGGGGGGGGGGGGTCGTTTATTTTATAATTTTGTATGAAATGAATAATTGGATGAATGAATGTTTATCAAAACGTTCTCTAAAAGAGTGGTATATATTGCACAAAGTAACATAATTGAATAAATAGGAAACGAAAACAACGTATAGTCATTCAATGTCAGTTCACAACAGCTTTTGACATCACCACCACCAATGTCCTTAAAAATTGGCAGGATGATAGGTATCATGGAGAAATACCCAGAAACCGATTTTTTATATTTCTGAGATAATTACTTTTACTTTTAACGAACTTTGGCCGGAATAGCGTGACCTTGTGGGTTCAAACATTCATATCTCCGGTAATGTAACACCTAGAAGCATGGGACTTTTAACATTTTATAGGTCATATGAAGCCCAATACTGTATTCTATTCAGGTATTATGATTTTGAAAAATCTAACAACTTTTAACTTTAACTTTGAACTTCACCTTGACCTTCAAAAATATATATGTTTCAAAATTACCCAAATTTCATGATACAACCAACAATTGCAGCACATTTGGTGATGGGCACTCATACAGTTTGTGAACAGTTGTCCATTGAATGTTAGCTAAGTTGTCAAAAAACATGCAATTCAAGATTGCTGCAGTGCAAAATTTCATAATATCATAAGAGGAAGCTGTGTTGGTGTTTTGAGGGGTTCTTTGGATTCGTCTCTTTTCATTGTAGTTTATTAATTTGAATTAATTAACTTCTTTAACTTTTTGTCATAATGTTTGTAGTGAAACGACAGCAGGCAAAAATAACTTTCTTTGAATTTTGTACATGTGTATACAATGTCATCTGTAAAGAGATAATTCATGTTTAGACAGTCAGCATGATGTGACCCATTCAGATATCACAGTAAGAGAAAGACAAAAGGTTTGCGAGAAGTTATCAAAAGTTAGTTTGACCTATCCAAGTCTGAAGTTCATTTCTGGATAGCGTCCATGTACTCAATGTCGAAAACAACTTGCTAAGCTGCCTGCAGATCCACTTGAAAGACAAGAATTAAGTAGTGATGAAAGTGATGTTCTAGTGAACAGTAAAGTACATGAGACATCGAAATCACCAGAGCATAATATGATTTTCTTGATCCCAACTGCGAGCTTAACAGACTAAACGAATCTTTGTCATTAATAGGTGAATCTCCCATTCAAAGTAATACAAGAATGAAAGGTTTGCATTACGTGAAAGATAAAGCTGCACAGATAGATTTCACGGTGAGGAAAAAACTAGATATTGCAACAGGAACACTCTTGGCTGAATACAAAGATGCTGGAGACGAGATGATTACTCGACTTAAGGAGAAGTTTCACTCTTTGACAAAGAAAAGTGAAAACGTCCAAGTGCTAACTGTGCTACCCAAAAGTTGGAGTATTAGAAAGGTAGTAGATGAATTCCAGTGTTCTAATTATATGGCCAGGAAGGCTAAGTATCTGGTTAAGGAACAGGGAATTCTATCAATACCTAATGTCAAAAGTGGCAAAGTAATTTCAAAGGCAACAGAGGGTAATGGTGAAAGAAGTTTACCTAAGTGAATCAATCAGCAGACAGATGCCAGGTATGAACGACGTTTTGTCTGTCAAAGTAGATAGTCAAAAGCAGCACATACAATGCTTAATATCCAGGAACAAATAGATTGTGGGATAAACTTGAGACATATATGTAAGATAGCATGATTGACCAGATTCAATACAAACAGTGGACATCAACAGACTGATCACCTCTAGAAACACAGGTACAAAGAGTAGATGAGTTTTTGACTTTTTTCATGGCTGGTGTGTCACGATTTCATTGCTAAACAACAGTCTACCTTTTTTCAGCAGAAAAGCAGTAGTTTAGGACCTGGAGGGTTCTTGGTTGTTGCAGATTTTGCTGAAAATTATAGTTTCGTTATCCAGGATGCTACAAGTTATTCCACTGGAATACCTTACAAGCAACAAATCATCCATTTGTGTGTTACTGTCGAACACAAGAGATGATTCAGCAGCTAAGCTTTGTTATCATCTCTGAGTGTAACACACATGACACGATAGCTGTACATCTTTTTCAGAGATTTTTCATTAGATTTTTATCAAAAAATTTGGATTGCCCAAAAAGCTTTTGTACTTTTCAGATGGTTGTGCTGCACAATACAAACATTTAAATTTTTGTATAAATTTGTGTTATCATGAGAATGATGTTGGTATTCCAGCAGAATGGCACTTCTTCGTAACATCACATGGAAAAGGCACATATGATGGAGTTGGGGTAGATAAAAGACTTGCAGCCAGAGCTAGTCTCCAACGACCATATAACCAGCAAATAATGACACCTATCCAGCTATTTGAATTTGCACAATCTGAGATATAAAAAAAATCCATTGTCAGTTTGTAACAACGGAGTTGTAACAAAAGGAAGCAAAATTTCTCAGTGTGAGATTCAAAACGGCACGCACCATTCCTGGGACAAGGACGATACACAGCGTCTGTCCATTGTCAAAAGATAAAGTTGCTGTTCGTGTTTTCTCATCCTGTCCAGACCAAAGAGAGGAACATATATCTATCCTTTCAGACACCGTGGATGTGTGTTCCATAAAAGGATATGTCACTGTAATATATGACAGTCAGTGGTGGCTGGCATGTGTTAAAGAAACTGATTTGAAAACTCTAGATGTGCGGCTGACTCTTCTTCATCCTCATGGACCAGCACCGTCATATGTATTTCCAGACTATCCCGATATCCTTACTATGGACTGTCAAGATGTTCTAACAACTGTTCATCCAACCATAGCAAAAGGACGCACATACATGCTTTCAGCCAAGGAAACAATAATTGGCAACAACGGTTCACATGAAGCGGAAATCAGTTATAAGCAGATTATCAATGACATTCTCTCATTCAGTGGATGATTACTCATAAACTGTAAGACTGTCCATCACCAAATTTGCTGGAATTGTTTGTTATATCATGGAGTACAAATAAATTAGTGGAATTTGGGTAATTTCGAAACCCATTTCTTAATGTAAAGGTCATGGTCAAGGTCAAAGTTAAAAGTTGTTATTTTCTTTAGAAATTATAATACTTGATTAAAATACAGTATTGGGTTGCATATGACCTTGACAAAAGCCCCATGATTCTAGGTGCTGCATTACGGGAGATATGAATCTGTGAACCCACAAGGTCATGCTATTCCGGCAAAAATTTCGTTAACCCATGTCTCTAAAAGTAATTATGTACCGACCTCGGTGGCGTCGTGGTTAGGCCATAGGTCTACAGGCTGGTAGGTACTGGGTTCGGATCCCAGCAATCTCTCCTTAAATCCGCACATGTAAGGTCATTTAAATGATCATGTCAGTGAATTAGCATTCCCGACATGTGGACCGGCCTCGTTGGCGTCGTGGCAGGCCATCGGTCTACAGGCTGGTAGGTACTGGGTTTGGATCCCAGTCGAGGCATGGGATTTTTAATCCAGATACCGACTCCAAACCCTGAGTGAGTGCTCCGCAAAGCTCAATGGGTAGGTGTAAACCACTTGCACCGACCAGTGATCCATAACTGGTTCAACAAAGGCCATGGTTTGTGCTATCCTGCCTGTGGGAAGTGCAAATAAAAGATCCCTTGCTGCCTGTTATAAAAGAGTAACTTATGTGGCGACAGCTGGTTTCCTCTAAAAACAGTGTCGGAATGACCATATGTTTGACGTCCAATAGCCGATGATAAGATAAAAAAATCAATGTGCTCTAGAGGCGTCGTTAAATAAAACAAACTTTACTTTACTAAAATTAATTATCTCAGAAAGGTAAAATTTGGTTTCTGAGTGTTTCTTTCTCCACAAAACCAATCATCCTGCCAAATTTCAAGAAAATCGGTGATGGTGATGTCAAAAGCTGTGTTGAACTGACATGGAATGACTCCTATGTGAAGTTCTGTGTTTAATACATACCTTCTTTTAATTTTATACAAAAAACGTGGGTTGTTTAGTTTAACTTCATAACTGCACTTTCTTAAATCTATTAATAAATACTCCTTTTCTTAACTTTAATAATCATACTCTGTTGCAATCGCGTGTAATGTTTCAAATACGACGTGACTTGGAAACCATAGTGATTTTTATTATAAATTGTAATTTTTTTCTATCTGTCATATTTGTATTTTTGCACATTTCTTTATACTGTCAATATTGATATTGATCATCATTTTGTTTGTATGCATTTACCATAGTTTGACACCGAATAGCCAATATATTTTTCCTGCTGGGGTGTCGTTCAATATCAAATCTATTCTATTGTAAATCAAGTAAGACATTGTAACAAAAAGGCGCTAACGCAAGTAAAAATAAAAATGGATTTCTCCACTTACAAGTTCCGGTCCAGATCGCACATATGAGAGATGCAAGATAGATTGTTCACATGGTTTGAAAATGACCTTTTCACTATAATAAAGAGCACTGAAGGCTATATTGTTAGTTCTTCCAATTTAATGGATTACCGGTTCGAGCGAAATATAAGTGAGAAGGGTAGTAATCGACCTAAATGTTATGCGACATTTAAAGGGACATTCCTAAGTTTGCTGCAATTTTTAAGATGTTATCAATAAACAGAGACTTTTTGACGACTGTAATTATATATCAAATATATGTTTCTGCATAAAATGTTATTGGCTGTATATTAAACGTATTTCTGATCGTTCTAATATTTGTATTAGGTTAAACGCGCTCTGTCACGGATGGCTGATCTAATTAATGACCTAACAAAATATTATCTGAAAATATATACATTTGATTTGTCGCTAAAAGTACTTTATTTAACCATCTACATAATTATCATAACTCTCTTATTACTGATATTTTGTAAAACTAATTGAATTATGTCAACGGTCCATAATTCGGAGAAAAATAACGGCTATTTGGAGAGCAGAGGTGTGACGTATTATTTTGAGTCACGTGACGGGCATCCACCCGAATAACCGCAATGTCAAAACGATTTACCAAGCACGTGGAACGAGAACGCTTTACCGTCCTCTGCGATGTAGGGTAAATAGAAAAAAAAAATAACAATAAAAATAAGTTATTAAAAATTAATAAAAACATGTACTGAATGATAATAAGCTTATACATTCATTTATTTTAGTAACAGTGACATGTTAAACGTCGACAATCCCGACTGGTTTGGCCTTTGCATCTATAGGTAAATTTATCGTTAGTCGTACGCAAAAAACTCTAAACATCATAATTACATCTTCATTTTCCATCTTGTCAAATATATTTTATGCAAAATATGCCATAACAGCTGACTTGGGATAGGAATTGTTACATTTTAAAAGAATACTCTGAACTAGACGGCGTTTATATACGATATGACTATATATACGACGGCCGTGTATATAGCCTCCGCTAACGTGGGCTGGCAATATTCACAAGAAAAATGTATAGAGGCGATAAATAAGTATTTGATTGATCCATATTACCGATCCATCTGGAACATGAGGAATACATACCAAGTACTGTACGAACAGTGCGTGTTCTGAACAGGGGAGACGGTATATGAATCTATGAATAGCGTAATATTGCCCCTACAGTACTAACAAAAACTTAATCATAAATAAATAAATAAACAAATAAATAAAAATAAAAATTACAAATTACTAATTATCAGCTGCTGAGGTAAATTATCTGAAAGAGAAACTAACTTCGGACAGTACACAAACTAAGAACAGGGCTTGAACTTAATAATTGTTCTCTGATTGCAATTTTGAGGCTCCTTACGTAAATACCGGCCTCGGTGGCGTCGTGGTTAGGCCATCGGTCTACAGGCTGGAAGGTACTGGGTTCGGATCCCAGTCGAGGCATGGGATTTTTAATCCAGATACCGACTCCAAACCCTGAGTGAGTGCTCCGCAAGGCTCAATATGTAGGTGTAAACCACCTGCACCGACCAGTGATCCATAACTGGTTCCATAACCATATGTCTGACGCCATATAACCGTTGATAAAATATGTTGAGTGCGTCGTTAAATAAAACATTTCTTTCCTTACGTAAAAAAAAATTAAAAGTTAATTTTACCGCAAATAAATATGACTACAAGGTTATTTTGCTGTATTTAGTCATATTTCAAAAGCGCAAAATTGCAAGGGACAATAAATCTCAAAATACATATTTTTTATACCAGTAACGCTGAGACCACTCGCGGGTCCCCCTCTAAATTTATGTAATGTTCTGTAACAACCGCCCCACCGCGACGTGATTTTCCAACATTATAATACATGTAATAATAATTATAATACATGTAATAATAATAACACGAACAACAACAGTGTATTATTATTAATTATTATTATTATTATTATTATGTCTACTACACCTTTTTGGGGTGGATGGGGCGGTGTTTTATCGGGGGGGGGGGGGGGGGGGGTCTATAAAAATGCATGATTAACGTGCATGCACACGCGCACAAACGGCGGGCTGAACTTGTCCCTACACCTAGAACTGGATTCAACTGGGTTAAGTAATAATTAAGCCAACCTTTGGACGGCAAAACATGCGACAGTAGGCCCCTATACTGTTTAGTTTTGTTGTTTGTTTGTTTGGTTGGTTGGTTGTTTTTTTTTTTTTTTTTTTTTGTTTTGTTTTTGTTTTTTACGTTGTACATTAAACCGAATAACCACTTCGCAAATCAGTCAAAATAATTTGCAAATGTTTAACGAAAAACGACGGGCTGGTCATATGTCACATTTGTGACGCTGGAAAACATGTTATCCATTTTCGAACCAAGCACTATAGTTGTAACCGTCTAGACTCTCTCCCCTGCTAAATTCCATGCATACGCGGCTGATAATAATAATAATAATAATAATAATAATAATAAATGGTGAATTCATGTTCCGACTATTTATTATTTTATTTCAGCGTATTCGCAGTTATTTTCGTCATGAAATAATATATTTTTTAAATTTATTTTATTATATTGCCAGCCCTCATTTGCCAAGTCTCGACTGTCGTTTATATAAAATTCTAAAATATATTATACGGTTGTCGTATATACAGCCTCATCACTACGAGTCTGTTTTGCCGTATTTTTATGACTTTTCACAAGAAGACTTCCAAATTTTAAAAATTAAGCGTGTCATGGAATTCCCTCGGTCGTAGTTCAATTAAAATGTTTTGGATCATGCAATAATTAGGTTTTGTATTCCAAATTAATGTAATTTCCATTTATAATCTATATTTAGAAAAATAAGGCCCACTAAATCCGTGATTGAGCGCCTTTAAATTTCATTTTATTTTCTAAAAAAGATTTTTTTCGTACGTACCAAATTATTTGAAGACATAATCCAGTTTGGGCTTCTTGCAAATATTAAGACGACCAGAAAGACATTGAATATACAGACACTGATATTTTAAACTAGAAAAAAAATATTTAATATGTAAATATAATCGTAGAAATATTTTATTAGTCTGAAACATCTTACAATACAACTCGGGAATGTACCGTTAAATGCAGAATATAATGGTTTACTTTTTAAAAACAAAGTTCGGAACTTCGTCCTTGGCTCGAGCGTAGCAACGTGTTCGACCATTCAGCGTTCGAACCAATGGAATTGTACATACATGTATATGTGTACATTAATGATTATATCGACAGTCTGTCATATCGGGGTTTATCTTGAAAGTACTTACATTGTTTGACACCCAATAGCCGATGTGTGTGTGTATATATATTGCAAGGTCTCTAGCTAATATATTGCTGTGGGTGGGTCATTTGTTTACAACCTAACACCTGTCTACCTGAGCGTAACGTTTTCAAATATTTAGTTAAAATGCGTGACGTCAAAGTAATTTGTGCTAATCGTGATGACGTCATATGACCCATAGCGACGATTTTAGTACTGTGATTTACACAATTTGAATTAAAATGTTATTTTAGAAGTGTTATAGGATAAACAGATATCGCTACTCGTGTTCTTAATATGTAAAATTGCAACCTCGTCTATTTAATCGCTATTGGTATCGGCAGAGCCTCGACAAATACCGATTAACATAGAATCGATTGATATTTTCTATATTCAAATATTCTCGTGACGAATCCCCCCCCCCCCCCCCCAACCCTCTACTCATTATATATTAGAATATCGTGTCGAACTAAGAAGGGTCGTTTACACCGCAACACTCGAACCAAAAACGAAGTCTCGAATTACACTTACACGATGATGACCGAATGGTTAGGTAGAACTACCCGATGGGTCGAAAACTTCCTCGTGCACCGACGTATATATGTATGTATGTCTGTGTGTGTTTGTGTGTCTGTGTGTGTGTATGTATGTATGTGTGTAAGTATGTGTGTGATTGTAAGTGTGTGTGTGTCCTACATTAATGAAACTTGCTTTGCAGTTGCACCTATGGATGTTCATTATAGAGCATTATTTTAACTCAACGAAATGTGTTTCGTTTAGCTAAAGGTTAACGTTTTACGTATAGCTCCATTTCTCACAAACTGTAAATCCTAGATGGATGAAACTTTCTTTATACCTGATCCCGTGGTTGTTCATGTCAACTCAATTTCTTTAAATTAAACATTCCTGAGTTTGCTGCATTGTAAGATGTTTTCGACTAATAACATATTTCTACGATTAAACTTACATATTAAATATATTTTCTTGTTTACTATATTAGTGTCTGTATATTCATTGTGTTTCTGGTCGTTTAATATTTGTTAGAAGCCCAAACTGGATTTTGTCTTCAAATAATTTTGTACATATAAAAAAAAATATATTTTAGGAAATAAAATGAAATTCAACCTAGTACAAATATTAGAACGATCAAAACACGTTTAATATACGGCCACTAATATTTTATGCAGAACAATATATTTGATATGTAATTACAATCGTTAAAAAGTCTCTGTTAATCGATAACATCTTAAAAAGTGCAGCAAACTCAGGAATGTCCCTTTAAGTTTAATGTTAAAGTTTGCGTTTAGATAAATTTCTCAGAAACGATGAAACGTGTTTTATTGTTGTTCCTATGGATGTTCGCCACAAAGCATAAGGAAATACTTTAAATATGAAGTTTTAATTAAACACATTTTTACGTTTTCGTTTAGATCCGTTTGTCATAAACAGTATGTCCTACATCAATTGAACTTGCTTTATAGTGGCACCCATGCATGTTCCTCAATGTGCTTGTAAAAAAATTAAAAATTAAATTAATTATTTATTTTACATCAAAATAGTTTACCGTTTACCTGAACATTAAAAACATTTTTTTCTCTCACACATTGTATGTCCTAGATCGATGAAACGTGTTTTGTAGTTGTTCCCATGGATGCCCATTAAAAATGAATACAATATTTGTTTTGAGATTAACATCTTATGGATGTAACTATCAGTTTCACCGAATACGTTTAAGGTGAAATATTTTATTCAGCGGAATTCGTGTTTAGAACAATATCTGATCCATGCTAGAATTATTGCTGACATATCATACATATCAATCCTGGGTGAATGCCACTTTTGTGATTACGTTCTAATAACATTGCAGAACATTTTAATGAAGTACTTTAGTTGTCCATTAATATTTTGATGTACTACTGCATTAAATCATTTATTATAATATTTGTAATGGAATTTAAACATATTATTAGTCTAGTCAATTTGGGGCTACACCCATCAAATATTGCAACATACCTTTTTCTTCATTTTGACTCTGGAACAACATATTATGCACCGGAATAAACCTTGGGAAAATATGCTAAATTTGCATATAATTAACATGGCTGTCAAACTTCCCGAACACAACCTTGTTTCAAGATAGCAAGTACCAAGCAAGGTATGTTAGTGATTTTAAAGTTTAAAATGTATTTCCTGAGCATGGGTAACCCTTTAGAAGATGTAAATTTTATATGGACAATTCCAGTCAGCCATTACTCAATATTTAAATGACGTAAAAATACGTGACGCAATGTCTTTTTGAATGGAAATGGAGTCAAACCCGAATGATGTCATTTGCATTCCCAGCTTTGATTTTGATGGAGACGTACGTAGTTACTTGCGCTCTCGATGTCCACCCGGGGGGGGGGGGGGGGGGGGGGGGGGGGGAATGATCTCATCGTATGAAGAATTAGTTGAATATTGCGACGCCTATACTAGTCACGGGCAACCCTGACGCTAGTGTATGGTGATGTTAAGAAGAAAGGAAGGAAGGCGAAGAGGAAACATGCGCAAAGGGACGGTTCGGGGGAGGGGGGGTGGGGGGGGACCGGCAGCTAAACTGCTGGCAGCGGCTCCTTCTGCGTCGCCGCCATCGACCCAACAGAAAAGGCATAATATATATATATATATATGTGTGTGTGTGTGTGTGTGTGTGTGTATGTATATGTGTATATATATTATATGTGTGTGTGTGTGTGTATAATATGTATATGTATATGTATATGTATATGTATATTTTCGGGAAAAACAGTGGGGAAAATTCGGGCAGTTTTTATCTGGGTAAAATTTCGGGGAAATCAACCCCTCCAGCCCCTCTAAATCAAAGAGTCCCCATACGCTCATGGTCCTGTACATTGTTTCTCTTTAATCTGTATTTCTTCCCTGTACTACATCTCTTTAATCTGTATTCTGTATTTCTTTCCTGTACATTAACTCTCTAATCTATAGATTTCTTTGCTGTACTATATCTCTTTAATATGTTTACTTACAGTGGCCTTAATTGACAATACAGGTTAATAAATTTAATAAATTAAATATTAAGAGTAATAATGACAGAATATTTAAATATTTTTCTTGAAAAACGATCTCTGTGAGTCGCTAGTCTGCGGTCCGTAAAATAACCGTGAAGGCCCGTGATGGAGACTTCGTAACCAAACAACATTATAATTACTAAATATCCACATTTTACATTTTACATTTTCAGGTCACATACTTTAAGAATTTGATAACTTTGCAAATTAGATGTTAATCAATCGAATTTACGGCACTACGTTTATTGACATTTAAGCAAACGTACTAGAACGACACTCCATAATTGACGTATGGACCTATCTAATTAAAATTAGCTTCACTATTACATGTGGATCTAACAGCAGCCCGTTGGAGCTCATGTCCTTTTGACCTTTCATTTGACCATTCAAAACCTCCTTTTGCAAAAACATGCCAGTGATTTGAAAAGAATTTGAAAACATTCAGGATTATGCCGAGGGTATACGAAATGATTCGGGTGAATTACGAAGTATTCCGGAAACTAATTGCAATATAAAAATGTATATACAATTCGTTTACAGACGAAGAAAAAACCGTGATGGTATAGCCATAAAATCTGTTTATACTAGTATACAATCCATAGTTTATTACTGCACCCCCCCCCCCCCCCCCCCACCCCCGTTTTTGCAATGTTAAAATAGACCAACAAGTTGGCCTATTGCATAAATAGTCTCGCCCGATATTTTTAGAATTTGTATGCTCCGAATAACGCTATAAAAGGCGAAGTGTAATTGGTCGATATTTAAATTGTTGTTTATAGATCAAATGTCACCTGGACATGGGAGTCCACGCAATGCTGTTTGGTCTACTGGTAGACCCAGTAGAGCTAATTTTAATCAGACTGACGTATGGAATATCTACTGTAAACCCTGTCCTGTCTTGTCACATATTATATTATGTAATTATTCATGTTTCCCCATATGCCGTTGCCTAACGGCCTGCGTGTAATAAAGTTCTGTTCTGTCAATATCATATATTTGGAATAAAAACTGTATTATGCGATCCTCTGGCGAGCAGAATACATTTGCATTCCTTATATATGCTTTTGACGATACCGAAACACACGAGGGTAACAATCTCTGTATCATATAATCTTAATCTTAATACAACGTGGGTTTTTTTTTGTGAACTCTACATGCAACTTTAATTCCAGTTTTTCATTACTAGATATTCAAATGATGTAAAATTATGTGGCGGTGTCTTTTTGAATGGACGGCGTTAAGTGTAAAATTGCTATTGGAATGTTTTTATTTCATGAATGAAACACGTCAATTATGGAGTGTTACCGTAGAACGTTTGCTTACAGGTCAATAAACGTAGTGTCGTAACCTCGATTAATTTACATGTAATTTGCAAAGTTATCAAATTATGAAAGTATGTGATCTGATAAATATCACACACTTTGATTTCACTGGATATGCTAGTTAAAATGTGATAAACAAAGGATTCGTCACGAATGTTTTTTTAATATGGAAAATATCAGCCGAGTCTATGTTAATCGGTATTTGTCGAGGTTGATATTTTACATATTAGAAAACATGAGTAGCAAATTTCATTTATCGTTTAACACTTCAAATATAACATTTTAATTAGATTGTTTTTGGTAAATCACAGCACTAAAGTCGCCTCCATCGGTAATATGACGTCATCACGATTAGCACAAATTAGTGTGACGTCACCCATTTTAACTAAATCTTTGAAAACGTTACGCTAAGGTAGGTATGGCTTGTAAACAAATGACCCATCCGCAGCAATACATTACCAAGAGACCTTGCAAATTTGCATACCAATATTACCCGGGTTAATAACTTAATACACTAAATTATCACATGGATTTATGACATGGATATCAGGTTGCATTTCAGAATAATTTATTGCTCCAAAAATGTGTTATGGTAATGTCAGGGATGAGGCCCCGAATGCATACTTTACATGTTGCATATAGCAAACAGACATTTCATAATCTTAATCTGAACATAATATACATATTGATATCAGAATGAAATAGAGCAATTACAATGTTGTGATAAAATATGGACTAAATAAATATATCAATAATAGGAGGATAAAAAATAAATTGATACACTTTACAAACTGACATCGTGATTTTGTAGTAACCAATCTTCTATTGAGTTCGATGACTTTAGGCCAGGGCGGGACGTAGTTCAGTGGTACAGCGCTCGCCTGATGCGCGATCGATCTTGGATCGATTCCCATCGGTGGGCCCATTGGGCTATTTCTCGTTCCAACCAGTGCTCCACAATTGGTGTAACAAAGGCCGTGGTATGTACTATCCTGCCTGTGGGATGGTGCATATAAGAGATCCTTTACTGCTAATCGAAGAGTAGTCCATGAAGTGGCGACAGTGGGTTTCCTCTATCAATATATGTGTGGTCCTTAACCATATGTCCGACGCCATATAACCTTCAATAAAATATGTTGAGTGCGCCGTTAATAAAATACTTCCTTCCTTCCTTCCTTCCTTCCAAACAGAGTTATGTGCAGGCCGAGATAAAATATGTTACTTGTGCTACATGATTTGAATGACTAGTTTGCAATCTCCAGTAGCGAATGTATCTGTTACTTTCTCTAACAGGTGCAGGGTGTCATACCTAATAAGTGCGGGTTTCTGTTTCAGACTGGTGCTTCTACTTTTCGCTTTGTCGTTATTAATGTTTCGATTTAAACACAGTGTGGTAACGATTCTTTACTTACTATTACAACCCCGCCTTTGATGATTATTTACTTACTATTACAACCCCGCCTTTGACGATCTTTCATTAATTGTTGATGTCCTATCTTCTGTTAACAACGTGAGAACCCCTTTGAGTTGTGTGGTGAAGTGCACACTCAAACACAAATGTAGGTCGCTTTCATACAGTGATGATGGGTCGACCGAACCCCACCTGAAATCGCTTTTTTATAATTTAATATATCTGACATTGATATCTGACATTATTATATTTACTCAACATAGAAATATATGCCCAATATCTCTGCAATCTATTTTGGAACCCCCCTTTTCAAAATCCTATGTATTGGAACCCCCCTTTTCAAAATCCTATGTACGCCCATGACTTTGCGTTTTAAAATATTGCTATTTTATTCATATTTCAGTGTCCGCAACTGTAACAGGTGCAGGGACAAGTGATATATTAACTCGTCTTTCGACTGTAGGTTGGAGGGGTTGGGGACAATACGTAATCTTCTGAGTTGGATGGTCAGTGCCCCATGCACCCCTATCCTCACACAGCAGACGCCTAGCTATCTGGCATACGTGCTTTTATTTTTCACTAACTGTAGTTTGATACCCAATAGCCGATGTATTTTTCATTCTGGGGTTTCGTTAAACATCTATTCTATTCTATTTGTTTTACTAACTGGCAGGATCTAGCTCAATCGGTAGAGCGCTCGTCTTGTGTGTTTTCGTCGTAGGATCAAATCACTTCAGTGATCTCATTCTCTGATTGTCTTTGTTCCACGTCACAACCAGTGCAGTATATCAAAGGCCGTGGAATGTGCTGTCCTGCCTGTGTGAAAGTGAATATAAAATATTTCCTGAAAGTGAATATTAAATATATCTTTTTGCTAATGGAAAACATTAGCGGGTCTAAGACTACGAGTCGGAAATTACCATATTGATCGAGTAGCAATGTAATCGTACGATAGAAACAATGTTTCAGTCATTCATTCATTCATCTGTAGTTATTTTCATGCTTAAATCCAAGTAAGGTCCAAACACGCTGTCTTGGGAACATACCCAAGCTATCTAGACTGTGTCCAGGACAGATAATTAGTGGTTAGTTGTTAATGGTTAGTGACAAAGAAGTCGATGCAGTGGCCTTAAGCCCCTGTTGAGTTGTTAAACTTGCTCTGGTCTGGAGCCGGTACCGGGAGGTGAACACAATACCGACGTCTCAACTACTAAAACACCGAGGCCGGTGTTTCAATCATGAATGGGTTTGCCATTTGTAAATATAGACTAGTGTCTGACACAGGTGTTTTGTTAAGAACAACAAAGAGAAACATTATTCTAATACATGTCACGATTTATAATCATTTACGTCTGTGGAGGAATCAGTTTTAGAAATATCTTGATGTAGATATACATTTAAATCGAACTAATGTGTGAATATAAACATATAAATTACCGATCTAACGGGCCAGCAGACAAACACTAAAGGTTAGTGCTGGATCGTATTGAGTAGATAAGCTTCCAAATGTCAGCCATTAAACGTTTTGAATGTCATCTGGAGTCCCCCGAGCATCATAACCCTGATGGATCAACTTCTGTGCTAGAACAATATGGCGTTGTTTGAAATGTGCATACACTGAGCATAACTTAATGTACATGTATTTTAGAAGCTGTGCTTTGTAGACACCAACAGATGGAGCAGAAGGTATATTGCTCGACATAAAGGACAAATTCTAGGGCCGAGAGCTAGAAGGCCCAATGCCAAAAAGGGCTATTTTGAAATAAGCCTACCACTGAATTGGAAATGACTTTGTCTGCCAATGCTATAAAGGCCAAAGTTATCGGCGCATTACGGAAGCAACACTAGCACTATGTTCCGAACCAAAGTCAGTAATAAACTTCCAAATGCATTTTTCTCAAAACGTAGTATTATTACATTGGCCCTTCTTGTTTCGGCCCTAGAATTGACTGTTGGAAAGTTGAAGTGATCCCTTCTGTCTTACAGCTTAGTTTATAGACCATTGTCGCTTCCAATCTCTATGCTTATAGATCGAGGTAGGAAACTGATTTAACAACTTCAGATGTTTCTGTTTTCTCTGGTGGGTTAATCAAAGGAAGGTAATCGTCTGTAATCCACCTATTATTCAATGATATCCAGTTATCAGTATAGCGGAAAGTAAAGTTGAAATGTTTAGCCAGATTCCTTTATTTTATATTATCTTATTTCCTGTATATATGTCCTATCCCTAAATTTGACGTATAAATTGTCAATGAGGACTGGTATAACAAAGACTGTGGTATGTGTTATCCTGTCTATGGGATGGTGCATATAAAATGCCTATTGCTGCTAATCAAAAAGAGTAGCCCATGAGGTGGCGACAGCGGGTTTCCTCTCTCAATATGTGTGGTCCTTAACCATATGTCCGACGCCATATAACCTTAAATACAGTGTGTTGAATGCGTCGTTAAATAAAACATTTCATTCCTTTTGACCCTTTGAAACTTTATTTCGTTATACTCAGAGCGTAAAACGACAGCATATGAGGAATTATTGTACAATTATGATATGATTCCGCCTAACATAGGCTTTCTGTGATTAGAGTTACATAACACTTACATTTTCTTTCTAAACATTCCCATACCTGTATATCCAAAGGATTCTTAATCGTACTGTGTTGTAAGTGTATCTGACAAAGTATATTCTTAATAAGTAGCAAATTATTTGGAAGGCAAATGCCGAATTTAATCATTACAAGATTATTACGATCAGAAAGACATTGAATGCATAGATAACTGGCTAAGTAAGGGCATATAACCGATATAAATTAACTAATATATTAGAAATTCATATATTTTGAAGTAAACATGGCAAAGTAATATACTATGTTTCTATAATTAGCCAAGATTTTAGTAACGTCTCTCTCTCTCTCTCTCTCTCTCTCTCTCTCTCTCTCTCTCTCTCTCTCTCTCTCTCTCTCTCTCTCTCTCTCTCTCTCTCTATCGACAGGTGACTTTCCAGTCGAAGATGGGTACATACTAATTCAAGATCTGAACTTATGCTTCAAAGTGTACCAGACAATCAGCACGAACCACGTGTCTTCTGCGACCAATTGGGAATCAGGTTAATTGCGTTGGACAGGCAGGTCAAAGACATAGCCATCAGAGAATACATCAAAACAAATATAGGTAAGTATATACCTGTACAGGTGACGCTAAGGAATGACTGCCCCTCCTTTATAATTGGATTGCCATTGAAAACAATCCCTACAACCTTTGAAATGTAGAGGATAGAAATTTATTGCTTCCAAAACCTAAAAGTTCTTTATTTAAACATGCTTTCAGTTACTCTGGACCAGTACTTTGGAATCAGTTACCTAACGCTATCCGATCATCGCCAAATACTGCTGTTTTTTTAAATATAGACTCCAGAAATATTTTCTAAAATAATATATTTGTACATTTGTTTATTGTTATATATGTATTTTCTGTTTGTTCATAAATGTATGTATTGTAGGTCTGTATTGTTTGTACCTGAGGGCCTCAGGGAAGATGAGCTTTTGCTAATTGTGTTACCCTCACTAAATAAAACAAAAAAATATTAGCATTCTCTTGACGGTATGTCATTCCTGGTGCACTGCCATTAGCTTGAGTAAATCCTCAAATATGGGCCAAAAGCGATTGCTATATTCGGCTAAAATGTGCTGATCATAGACATTTGATTTATACCGTGTATTTCCACCATTCTACCCGCAACAGTAGTTGTATTCCATGTGAAAATGCGTAGTCATTCGTTTGCAACACTACACATCTGTTTGGCAGTAATGCTAATTTAAATAAATGTGGTTATCCAGATACTGGCATTTTTCCTTTAATAAATGTAAAGGTTTGTTTGTTTTGTTTTGTTTGTTTGTTTTTTGTATTTTCTTCGGCGGGGGGGGGGGGGGGGGGGGGGGGGGGGGGCGTTTTGTTTTGGGTGTTTTGTTTTCTTGAGTTTTTAGTGTTTTATATTATGTATATTGTTTTCTCCAACGTACGTACTGAACTGAAATGCAAATATCTGTCCAGTGGTTGTTGCAGGTAGATGTAGAGGTTTTAAGCCAGTTTTCGCACTTCATATAGCCCCAGTAATTCCACACATAAGGATGGATCGTACAGTCCATTACATACCATTAAGTGCACTTAATCTTAGATATATATAAAATTCAAATTTCACCTGTTGATATCTTTATTGTTCTGTGGCGTGTCAGTCTGCCTGTAGATAAACGCAATGACAGCGATACATGGGGGAAAGTAGCTACTTTGTCGAGACATTCTATCGATTTGTTCTTGGAATACGGTTACTGTTTTTTCCTGTTATATTTAATGGTGTATGTCTTATTATTGCACAGATGAGTCGAGATATTGGACTGGCGAATGATGTATTTCTTATTATTATACAGATGAGTCGAGGTATTAGATTGGCTGATGGTGTATTCCTTATTATTATACAGATGAGTCGAGGTATTA
The DNA here is from genome assembly GCF_016097555.1 of Gigantopelta aegis. NCBI lineage: Eukaryota > Metazoa > Mollusca > Gastropoda > Neomphalida > Peltospiridae > Gigantopelta > Gigantopelta aegis. The sequence continues at coordinate 44,999,531 of NC_054712.1, read as the reverse complement.
GATTGGCTGATGGTGTATTCCTTATTATTATACAGATGAGTCGAGGTATTAGATTGGCTGATGGTGTATTCCTTATTATTCTAAGATATTTTCCCACAAGCCATATATTCAGTGAATAACAAGACAGTGTTTGGATAATAATGGCCTGAGACCTAATTTACGAAAGTCTCGCAACTTTGCGATCTCGAAGTGCAATGCTAAACGACTTACAAAGAACTCTTGTAATACAAATAAAGAAGCATGGTACGCACGCATACATGCAATATGCCTGATCCGATGGGTAACTACCCCCTAGTGGTGAGCCATAGCAGGACAGCTCTTTCCAAAATGTATATGCATAAGTGGATTTGTAACGCTGTGTATCTACTTACCGGTGATGGACACAGCAGCACCCAAACTACTCCTTAGTGCAAAACATAGCACAGTATACCAACTGCATGTGCATGCAAGGCCGTAGAACCTACTCACATAATTATATACCACTCCTGCATTCCAACCAAACATTTCCAAGGGGAAACCAAGGCAAGTTTCGGTCCTATATCAGAACTATAGGAAGAATTTGCCAGAGCATGTGGGAACTACCAATGCATTCCAACAAAAAAACCCCACCCAAGGCATGTTTCATGTCAGAGCCACAGGAAACATTAAAACCACAGCTGTATGCGTGCCCACCATATCCTGCCAGAACCGCGACATGTTACATTGTAATAGTGACCACGAAGTCACACGTTATAAGACAAAGTTACACTTGAAGGTCAATATCAGTCACCTTTATTACAATATGACCACACCATGCGCCACTCAATAGTCAATCCAAATACCCCCCTGCGCGTGCTGTAACCTCACCGTGGTGCAGGGGTGTAACATTCTCTTTGAGAATGGCCAATACAGCACAAATTGAAGTTTAGAGTAAAATTCGGTGTCCGTAAAATTCTGTGATATTTGTATTTGTATTTTTGCACAGTTCTTTACACTGTTTTTGTTTAAACCTTGAATTTTTATATTCATGTTGAACATCACTTTATTTATTTACATTACCATAGTTTGACACCCAATAGCCGATGTATGTTTCGTGCTGGGGTGTCGTTAAACATTCATTCATTCATTCATTCATTCAATCCAAATACCAGTTTCCTGAAAGAAAATAGAACTCTACGCTAGAAAGATGCAACAATATTAAGTTATACTCAAGAAACAGGCCATTAAAATGAAGTTAGCACACACACGAACGCACGCACGCACGCATGCACGCGCACACACACACGCAGGCACGAACGCGCACGCACACACACACATATGTATATATATATATGTATATATATATACATATATATATATATATATGTATACTGAACAGCAAAATAAACACAATAATTTTCAAATCGATGCAAATAGTTACTGGTATCAAAATTAGACAAACATATTGTGACTTCCAGAAAAATAATTAGTTTTGTGAAACGTTGCTACTATAAATTCACTAAAGCACACCATTTTAAAGGGACATTCCCGAGTTTGCTGCATTGTAAGATGTTTCCGACTAATAAAATAGTTCTACGATTAAACTTACATATTAAATATATTTTCTTGTTTAGAATATCAGTGTCTGTATATTCAATGTGTTTCTCGTCGTCTTAATATTTGTAAGAAGCCCAAACTCGATTTTGTTAAAATATGTTTAAGAAATAAAATGATATTTAACCTAGTATAAATATTATAACGATCAGAAACACGTTTAATATACAGCCACTAATATTTTATGCAGAAAAATACACTTGATATGTAATTACAGTCGTTAAAAAGTCTTTGTTAGTCGATAACATCTTAAACATTGCAGCAAACTCAGGAATGTCCCTTTAATGTGTTTCTAACTACTATGAATAATGACAAAAGTCACCATTTGTACGTTCCTCATGATGTTCGTGTATTTGTAACAGTGCAAGAAACTGATGTTATGAACAGCCTATTGAGTATAAAAGTCAAAACAATTCGATAGTGCGTTGTTAAAGCATATTTAATTGTGTTTTCGCAATGCCACGTCTTAGCATAGATGACAGAAACCGAGCCTTAAGGTATTTACAAGCCGGATGGACAGTCCAGAGTAGCCAGAGACGTTGGTGTATACCAGTCTACAATATATGGATTCATCCAACGATTCCAACAAACCAACGCAGTTGCAGATCGACCACGAAGCGGAAGACCTAAGGTAACATCTAATAGACAGGATAGATAAATTGTGACGTCACATCTACGAGATCGTTTTTTAACAGCATCATCCACTGCTCAGCAGATCATTGGTACACGCAACATACGCATCAGCAGTCATACAGTCCGTCGCCGTTTGAGAGAAGCAAGACTGCATGTCAGGCGTCCTTATGTTAGTCATTTTCTAACAAGACGTCACCGTCTAGCTCGGCATAACTGGGCCTAGGCTCACCGGAATTGGAGAAATCGACAATGGGAACATGTCATCTTTTCAAACGAAATCAGATTTTGTATCCATATGGCCGATGGTCTGATACATGTATGTAAACGTAGTAGAGAATGTTGGGGAGGCGCGTCGCTGATGTTGCTGATTTTATGGCGTGCAATATGTTGGGGACGTCATGTTCCACCAGTAATCTTATAGAACAATGGGGTGCTCGTGGTGGGGAACTGGCTGCTGGGTGGGGCGTCGATGAAGTGCTCCAGCCTGTACTTTTGCCATTTATGGTGGCCGACGTCGGATGGTTTTCGAACAAGACAACGCCAGAGCCCACACCGCACGTTTGACACAGGACTTCTTTGCTCGTAGCTCGGAATAACATCATTACAATGGACTGGCCAGCTTTAATTTCAGACTTAACATATAACACAATCCCTAGATGGTTCCTAAGGAATTTGTTTCGATCCATGACATGACAATATGCTGCAGTGATTGAAAATAGCGGTGGTCACACGCGTTATTAACTTTGTGATTTCTTTAATTAGCGATTTTCAATTAATTATGTGCAAACTGTCGTGTTTGTGAATTAAACCAATAACTTCGTTTATTGAGCAATTCAATATCAGGTATTGTTATGTGATAGTTGACATAATACTTATAAATTATGACCCCACAATTGCACGTAAGTCCATTATAATTTGGAATCTCGAGTTTCTTTTGCTGTTCAGTACACATATATATAAATCTACATCTGATATATATATATATATATATATATATATATATATATATATATATATATATATATATATATATATATATATATATATATATATATATATATATATATATATATATATAGTATATATATATATATATATATATATATATATATATATATATATATATATATATATATATATATATATATATACATACATACATACATACATACATACATACACATACACATATACATATACATATACATATACATATACATATACATATACATATATATATATATATATATATATATATATATATATATATATATATATATATAAAATGTTGTGTACAAATGCAATATATTTTAATGGATCACAAAAATATTAATTATAAATGTGCACACATGTTTTAATTTTAAGTGTACAAAAAGGGGGAGAGCTGGGTGGGAGAGAAACTAGTCTTTTATATTTAACGTCAATTAATTCAAGAAGGATAACTCTGATCCTTAACCCGAAAACGCATGTGCTCGTCTGAAACCACAGTTTTAAAATTATGTTTTTTAATATTAAGATTTCGTTAACTTCCAGATAATGTGCTGGTCTCACCTCGGTAAAATACATTGGTTTAATATTTAAATATTAAATCTTCCTATTATACAGACGAGTCAAGGTATTAGATTGGCTGATGGTGTATTTCTTATTATTTCCACAGATGAGTCGAAGTATTGGATTGGCGTAACTGATGAAATAAACGAAGCGGCATTTGTTTGGCAGAATGCAATAAATATCAGCTTCAAAACATGGAATACGGAGAGTACGAACAATGACCTAGTCCACGATGACTGTGTTATGTTAGTTGTATAGTACAATTGGTGGAATGACATCAGCTGTAACCGTAACAAGTACTGTATATGCGAAACGTTTATTTGATTCAATTCCACGAGGAACAAACCATTCGCCATGAGTAATCAATATGAACAATGTCCAGGAAGATTGTGTTATGTTAGTTGTAAAGTACAATTGGTGGCATGACATTCGCTGTAACCGTAACAAGTGTTATATATGCGAAACGTTTATTTGATTCAATTCCATGAGGAAAAAACCATGACTAATCAATATGAACAAGAAATACGAAAAAATAAAATAAAAAAAAGTCATAAAATACCTTCAAATAGTATGTGATATTCTATTTTAAAAAGATGTATGGAGCTTAAATCTACACTCTCGAGAAGAGTAGATCGTGCACATTAATATTCTCACCGTGACACGTCATTTTCCTATATAATTTAATTATTATTAAAGGTTGTTTTGTTTTTAAATTAAGCCACTGATTAAATAGTCTGAATGTCATTATTCAGTTATTGTATAGTTTATATTCTGACACACTTTGAAAACGCAATTTGGTTTTAATGTGACACGAAAAGAAATATCTAATGTATATCTATGAATGTATTACTATAAAATGCTAAGGTGTATTCCCGCATGTTAACGTGGGTTTCTGAGTTTACAACGCGGATCTTTCCATGCAATTAACACCACATGTGAAAACTCAACATTTGGTGTATAACTGAAAATGTGTGCAGTATGTTAACGATACTTTGCACGTGCAAATCGCATACGTTGGACGTATAAAAGGCACAGAGATTGATTGTTGGATAAGTCAGTGTGAAACAATAATCAGTTGAACGAGCATTGGGAATGCTGATTTGGTGGAATTTCGCAACAATGGGTAGCTAAGAATGTTCTAGTGTACCCTATAACAATTGCAAGGTCGAATGAGCGATATAACCTTACTGGACATGTTCGAGACCGTCCTCAACCAGGCCAACTTTAAAAACAATATATATATATATATATATATATAAAAAAATTTTTTTTAAATATTATTATTATTATTATTATTTTGATATCATTTAATTTCTGAATTATAACCTTAGTCAGGCACCACACAACCGGACATTTTAAATATTGTTGGAGACGAATGAATGATTTCTTTCCTGATCAGTCGGAAGTTTTCCTAATTGTCACAGATCCCGACAATGCAAATTGTGGCATTAAGCAACAAACTGTAAATTTGAACTAGAACTATATCTACTAACTACGATACATCATTGACCAAAATATACTCCACTCCATATCTTGTTTGCGTTGGAAAAACAATATACTGGATGCAAAGTGTGTATTTAAACCAAGCCATTGCCTGTGTATTGATTAATTGCTAACAGTCTAAAGCTTCATTGGTATTGGTTTTTTCGGTCATTGATATGCACAAATCCTTTTCTTTGACAAATGTGTTAAATATATGGTCAATCGTTTTAGAAACATATGAAACTATAAGTGACAAGATAAAAAATACTATCCTACCAATTTGGTATAACCCATACATTAAAATCAATAATAAGCAAGCTTATTACAATGCATGGGCAAATAAACGAATTCTGTTGTTACAAGATATATTTAATAATACCAGTTGGCTTACATATGAAATATGACTTTAAGCCAGCATTTGCAGATTATACTGGGTTTATTTTTAACATTAAAACAAATATATACTGAACAGCATTGAAAACGCACCATCAAGAAATGTTTGGATTTCGAAAAGAATACCTGAGCAATAAATGTTTTTTTTGTGAACAATAGATGGATGATTGATAATGACCAAAAAAAGAAAGAAAAAAAAAGATGCACAATCATTGGTAAGTTTTAATCCATCTACGTATGCCAGACACGTGGGGTCACAATAAAATATGAATAGTGCGTATGACCACCATCTGCAGCAACACAAGTCATGCAACGTCTTCTCATCGACCCGATACGTCTACGAATAGTATTCTTGGGAATAGCATTCCACTCCTTCTGTAGTGCGTTTTTCTAGATCTCAAAGTTTATTAATTTGTGGACGACGTGAGATGCGTTGACCAAGTTAATCCCAACGACTCTATTGGTGATAAATCAGGGGAGAGTGCTGGCCATTCAAGCAAAGGGACATTATTGGTCGCTAGATACTGTGTTGTAACACGTGCTGTGTGCGATCGGTCGTTGTCTTGATGAAATGTTTGCATATCCCCATGCTGAAGAAAGAAGGGAATGACTTAATTTTGCAAGACGTTATCCCGATAGGAAATGACATTCATTCTGCCACAGCAGACATTAGTCTAGGGAGTTATGTTCATTTTTTGAAGGTTGCATTTTTTTTTGCTCAAGTTAATAAAATTTTGGTCATAAGTTCCCATGGCCTACCTGAACTAGAACTCCATTGGTAGCATTTTTTCTGACCACTATCATGTCAGCCATCTTGAAATTCAAAATGGCCGTCATTTTCATATAATTTCTTTATATATCTCCACTCCCATTTAACATAGAAACATATTTTGGGGGTCTATTTAAACATATTATGTTAGTTAATTAACAAAAAATTTATTATTCATCTCACACAGCAACAATCTTGAAATTCAAAATGGACGTCATTTCATTATATTTTTTCTCTATCTTTACTCCCATTAAACACAGAAAAATAATTTTGTTGTCAATTTACATTTATGAGCTCAGATGATTATTTTGTAAAAAGGAAAATTGTTGTCTGATCTTGGCAGCCATCTTGAAATTCAAAATGGCTACCACTTTAATATATTTGTTTCAAATATCTCAACTCCCGGTTAACGTGGAAGCGTAATGTTTTGTCCATGTACATTTCTGTATTCCATGCATTGGATGGTTTTCATTTATATGGTCATTGGATCATGAAAACAATCTTGAAATTCAATATGGCCGCCATTTTAATACATTTATCTTATATCTCAACTCATGGTTTATGGAGAAGCACAATTTTGTTGTCTAGATATATATTCCAGTGGATGAATCTAATTCTTTAGATTTATAGTCATCCATCTATGGCAAACATCTTAAACTTCAAAATGGCAGCAACATGGAAATTCAAAACGGCCACCAAGGTAATCATTTGGCAAATACTTTTTCTCCTAGTCTACACACAAATGCAAGTTTTGTGTTAATTAGTACATTATTAGGTCAAATAAGTATAATATTGCAATACTATTGACAAACTAATAAAATAAAGGAATATACCAATTGTAAATTGTAAGTCATAATGGCATATTAGGCATCTACTTCATCTGTAATAGTATGCATATTGCAGCAGTCCTCATCAGTTTCATGCTTGCAACGCTCTGTACATTGAAGGTTGTGTCACTTACACTAAATTACAGTACATCTATATGAACACTTACTGACACCACAGTTGCATCTGTTCAGTTCTACCACAGCTTCTGGTACTGCTTGCACCTCCAGCAGCAGTCACAAATATACCAAACCCCTTGACCCAACCAAGTTTGCATGGATCAAGCATGCCCAGATGTAACATGGCATATTGAGCTCAGAAATGTGCTTGGAGATGTGCTCCTTGGATATGCTGTTTTCATACCCCAGAGGTAGGTGGCAGTGTTTCCACACTTTGGTTTGGTGATAGTTTCTTGACCTTTTCATCTTAGAGTAGCTACATCAGTTGTAAAAATTACCCTTATGCGTGGTTCCATGCAGTAAAATCTTCACATTTTTCACTGACCTCTTTGTATGGTTCATCACCGATTCCAACCTGACTTTGGTGTTATTTATATATGGAGCTTTCGTGAATACAAAGAATTCTCTTTATTGATGTCCACCATCAACAATTGTCCTGTTGTGTCATATTCAGTTACAGCATGAACATCGGGTAATCCAAGTCTATCTCTGGATACAGTTCATTATACAATGTTTGCAGGTTGATCTGGTTGTGATTTACATATAATTATTTGTGTATCCTAATGGTAATAAAAACCTAACAGTTTGTGTCTTTGATGTGGAAATCCACCTCATATCCTGGCCCGATCATTGTCACATCATGGCCTGCAATAACTTTCGATATCGTAGCGCTCAGATAGCTTCCAAAATCTATAGCGTGGTTAGTGGAAATATCTGATGTCATCTATCATAAATATTATTGTGAGAAAACAAATCTTACACCCATGTAACCATCTAATAGTGAATGCATTCAGGAAATCCTTCTATTGACTGACAAGATATATGGCAGATTATAAGTGAATTTCTGCGCCAGACACATACTTAGTTCTTATTCTGAGAAGATCACACACACTGATCCCACTAATTTTCGGTACAGACGTAAGTCGCATCCAGATCAACATGCAACTACTTGATGATGAACTGGGTTCAGAAAGAAAATCAATATTACCAGGGTTGCATGTAGTAACTAGATATGACACAACAGGACAAATTGATGGTATATGCAAAAAAAAACAAATATCTGAAGCTCTTAGTCAGCTTGCAATTACTGATGAATCATACAAAGAGGTCAGTACTTCATGGTACTAAGCTCAAGGGTCAGTTGTACAATAGATGCAGCTATTCTGAGAGAATAGAACTTCAAGACACCATCACCAAACCAAAGTGGAAACACTGCCAAATATCTAATAACAGCATACCCAAAGAGCATATTTCCAAGCAAATATCCCAGCTTAGGATTCCATGCTACATGCTACATCCAGTGATCTAAACCCATGGTTGGATCAAGGAGGATATGTTTGTAAATGTGGTTGAAGGTGCAAGCTGCACCAGAGGCTGTGGTAGAACTGATCAGATGCAAATGTGGTATCAGTAACTGTTCAAGCCGATTAACCTGTAAGGAATACAACATTCAGTGTACAGAACTCTACAAGTGGTTATGGTTGCTGCAATACACATGCCATTACGGACGAAGTAGATGCCTAATCAGGGGTCACAATGGAAAATAATTACATTTAGTCAATTTTCAGATACATGTATGTAGGATATTTCTTTAGAAATTATTTAAAAAGTGGCTAATTTAAACAACATTCAATAGCCAGATACTAAATGGGTGAGCTCTGCTAATGTGTCATTGTGAATTACAGTTTACCATTGGTCTGTTCCTCTATTTCATTAGTTTAAAATCTAGAACATGAAAGTCATTAGCAATACAATGTTGTAATTAGTTCACATAAAATGTATGTGGACTATGAGGAAAAGTATTTGCCAAATGATAAATTTGGTGGCCATTTTTAAATCTCCATATGGCTGCCATTTTGAATTTTAACGTGGTTCCATAACTGGAGGATGGTTATAAAAATGTCACCCTTTAATTCATTGATCCTAAAAATGTACAGACAAAAATAATTGTGCTTCTGCCGTAACCGAAAGTTACGATATATGAAAAATACATTAAAATGGTGGCCATTTTGAATTTCAAGATGGCTGCCATGATTGGATGACTATAAAAATGTCATGAATAAATTCATGGCTACATAAATGTACATATAGATAAAAAATATTGTGTTTCTATGTTAACCAAGAGTTGAGATATATGGAAAAATATATTAAAATGGTGGCCATTTTGAATTTCAAGATGGATGCTTAGGTCAGACAACAAGTTTAGTTTTTACAACTTCATTCACTGAGCTCATAAATGTAAACAGATACCTAAATTTTTGTGGGTCAACTGTGAGTAAATATATATATATAAGAATATTTAATTGGTGGCCATCTTGAATTTCAAGATGGCTGCCATGTCCAAATGACTAAATAAAATGTTATTAGCGAGTTCATTGTTCTCAAAAAGATAAATAAACACAAGAATTGTGTTTCTATGTTAACTGGGAGTCATTATATATGTAAAATATCACAAAATTATGGCCATTTTGGATTTCAAGATGGCCGCCATGATCAAATGACTGAAAAAAAATATGCTACCAGTGGATTTCTAATTCTGGATAGTCTTAAGAATAAAAAGAAATACATTTTACTGACTTGAGGAAAAAAAAAATGCAAATTTACATAACTGCCTGGACTACATAGGAAGCTATTAGGTGATGACAACTGATCCCGCCCCACACCATGACACTCCCTCCACCCCATCGATCCGTCTGAACAAGGCAGTCATTGTGGTAACGTTCTCCGCGCCTACGTCACACCCGCAACCTCTCATCAGCATTCGTTAAATGGACATGGGATTCGTCAGAGAATAGCACACCATGCCAACGTTGGAATCTCCAATGCAGATACATTCCTGCTAAACGTCGGCGCTCATTTCAGTGTCGATCAGTCAAGATAGGTCCAAGATATGGTCGATGAGCACGCAGCCCAGCACTGCGAAGACGGCGATGCACAGTGTCTGCGCTGATAACCCCTCGTCCACCCTGAACAGTTGGTGCAGTCCTGACAGCTGGCAGCGTTCGATCACGAATATGGAGGCCAACAATATGACGATATTGTTGGGGTGTCGTAACACGTCGTTGGCTTGGGCGTGGACGGTTCCTGGTGGAACCTGTCTGCTGGTATCTCCTGTGGAGTCTAGTGATTGTTGAATGGTGGCTTCCAAACCGCTGTTCGATGACGCTACTCGAAATGCCGACTTGAAGCATGCCTAAGGCACGTTCACGTTCCTCAGCTGTCAAACTTGTCATAACTTGTTTAACGTTCTCTCAAAGACTACTTCATAAATGAAAGTGGCTTTTCAGAGACCATTTTTATAGCCCCAATCAGCATTGGTGTTGTGTTTCATGGGTGTTCATGCAATCGTTTTTGTAAGCTTTTCGTCGTCATGCATGGACTATAAGGTGGTGCGTTTTCAATGCTGTTCAGTATATTATAAATTGAATGTTACCGAAGTAGTAACATTACAAATGACGATAATACCTAATAACTGAATATTTTACAAAGTTTTGTAAACGAATATACATCTAAACATAGAAATAACCGCACAAGTAAAATTGCATCATATATTTGGAATATAGTTTTGTGAGAAATGGTATATCTTCTCCTTTTCAAGCTAACTACGGATACAGGGGTTAGTTACTTTCAGTACAAGATTAACAAACGGGTATTTTAACCACAACTATTACTATTCAGATAAATGTGAAGTTCGTGATATGTTTAATGACGACTTAATGCACCTTTTCTGGTTATGTAAACATGTTTCAGGCATTCTAGGAAATGGTTAGAAACTGGATATTCTTGAAAACTAACAATCAGACTTCAGACAACCCTTGCTGTTTTAAAAAGATAATATTATCAATTTAATATTGCTAATTGCCAAACAATACATATATACTAAAAGGCAAAAGTTATTGTGACATGGATTGTTTGGAGTGATAGATTTGTGAATGGATTTATCGATGTAAACCACAGAAAATGTGCATGAAACAGCTTGAAGAAATGCAACCAAGCAGTTGTTGCAGGGATTGCATGCTTTGTGCAGGAAACATGGAATATTCAGGAGAAATCCTGTCCTGTGTTCACCATAAAAGGCCAGACATTCAGTCGCAAATCATTGCCACTCTGTGCAGCCTTCAGAAGTCCAGAAGTCAGCAAAACACCATTAGTGAACTGTTTGATGCAATTTCGTCGTGCCACGCCTCAGTGAAAATGCCAGATGGGGAGTCATAGGGATGCTTGAATCTGGGACCTTTCAGCGTGACATCGCATGTCAATTCAACGTCCACAGAAACACCATATAGCATTTATGGCAACGATATCAACAAAACAACCAGGTCAGGGACCGTCCCGGTAGCGGCCAACCGCCCGCGACAACCCCTCGCCAAAACAACACTGCAGGAACTCCGGCTGATCCTTCTTGAGATCTGGAATGGTATTACCAGGAACTTTCTCCAGGGTATTTATATATGTATGTATGCATGTATGTATGTATGTATGTATGTATATATGTGTGTATATATGTATATATATATACATACATACATACATACATACATACATCTTTTTTTACTTATGCTTGGGTAATTAATTCTTTTTGCCTAAATTCCGCCACTTAATAAAAAAAAAACTGTTGCATTAAACAATAATACTGTTGTTTCTAGTATAGATGGCTTCCAAAATGTATTTTAGTTTGTTTTGCTGTATTGTTGTTCGGGCTTTTCTTCTTCTTCATTTAAAAAAACAGGTCGCCTCATTATGGTCAACATTATGGCATGATTATGCAATCAAATTTGACCTCCTTCGGGCAACTCAAGTTTTGAGTTGAACGTTACCACCGGCCTCGGTGGCGCAGTGGTTAAGTCATCGGACTACATGCTGGTAGGTACAAGGTTTGCAGCCCGGTACCGGCTCCCACCCAGAGCGAGTTCTTAAGAGCTCAGTGGATAGGTGTAATGCCACTACACCCTATTTTCTCTCACTAACCACTAACCAACTAACAACTAAACCACTGTCCTGGGCAGACAGCCTAGATAGCTGAGGTGTGTGCCCAGCACAGCGTGCTTGAACCTTAATTGGATATAAGCACGGAAATAAATTGAAATGAAAAAAAAAAATGAACGTTATCGCGTTACTACTCACGGCAAATCACGTGGGTAGATAGCCATTGCGGGTATTATCAGGGTTATTGCATCTTAATTAAGCCGGCATTGAAGTGTCATATAGTCAAATGGGTATTTTTACCAACTGATTTAACATGCAGCTTCCATTCACTTAGTCAAAACATGATTCCTATACTCGGTAACTATGTCAGCATGAAGAAACTCGCACATAAAAAAAAAGTTTAAAAAAAATACAAAACGTCTATAGTGTTGCTAAGTTTGCAAACATAAATTTATGTTTGGGATAATTTTATGTTTATGTTTACCTTGAGCTACCGATATCTCGAACTTGTTGGTCCGGTCCCTTCAATATCGAGATAACGAAATAATAGAACAATCCAATTTGAAGAACAATGGAATTGTTGGAGAAAACAAACTGTATACTGTATAATTATGTTTCAGAATTATTTGTCCCTTCACTATATGTACATAATATATAGAATTGATTTACTGATTTATTATATCAATATTTATAATATTAATATGTATGACAATTACACCCTTTTGTAATGCATAATCTAGTTATATGCTAATTTCACAACTATGTATAAGTTTTCTACTGTATACTGTTCATTTTGTGGTGAGAAAACGTTAATGGTTTTAGAGGTTTGTGAAGATTTGCGTTAAGATATTTACATGTTTGAACTTTACTGTAAAGGAAAATGCTTTCGTACTGTGAAGAAACATATTAGCAAATGAACGGCAAGCAGATGGCAACAAATTGGATGTTTATTGTTCGAACCGACAGCATACATATACGATTCCATTTTCAGAAGAAAGTTTATTGCATTAATTATTATACAACACCTATAGCAATACAAACATACAATAAAGTATACACGTTATAGTAGGCGACAAAGTACGAAAGTTGACTAACGACAGCATACATGTATACAATTGTGACGAACAGATAGCACGTACAATCGCTGGCGTCTGTGCATTTCAAACTATAAACTTTAGGGGACTATTTCTCGTTCTTGGGTTAGGTTAACGCAAAGTTATTGTATATCCCAAAACATGCACTCGCCTCATGTGTGATGGGTCATATGATCGACAGCTCTCTATGAACTTGAGTACCCCCTCTCTGAAATCACTGACCCACTTCACCCAGTCGTGGTGCACTGAGAAAAAAAACAATCAGCTGAATTGATCCACCGAGGCTCGATAGTGCCAAATGCGATTTCCTAACATCAGATTATTTGTGTAGCGACAAACATGTAAGTTTTGTGGTCATTAAATCTCTCTCTCTCTCTCTCTCTCTCTCTCTCTCTCTCTCTCTCTCTCTCTCTCTCTCTCTCTCTCTCTCTCTCTCTCTCTGTGTGTGTGTGTGTGTGTGTGTGTGTGTGTGTATATAATTTGAGGTGCTACAACATCTTATAACAAGACACATAGTCCATAAAACCGTGAGACAATATTTATCAGTAGTAATGTGAATCCCTAATATTACAATAATATTAATTCTCGTCTGACTAATACAACAAATAATGATCAAGTGCTCAAAATTCACAGATCAAAAATTTAATCCAAGAGGTGTACTTTCCTGCCAGGCTTTTGGTGATTTTGTTTTTAATATGGGGAAGATATTAAATTGTTAAAGATATACATACTATTTTTAAAGTATAAATAGTTTGTCGAGTTAACTGGCACTTTTCTCATAAAAACCAAGTCGTCATAAATAGGCGCGGATACAGTGGTGGGTGCTGGGCATACAGACCTTTTCTCACAAAAACCAAGTCGTCATACATACGCGCGGATACAGTGGTGGGTGCTGGGCATACAGACCTTTTCTCACAAAAACCAAGTCGTCATACATAGGCGCGGATACAGTGGTGGGTGCTGGGCATACAGACCTTTTCTCACAAAAACCAAGTCGTCATACATACGCGCGGATACAGTGGTGGGTGCTGGGCATACAGACCTTTTCTCACAAAAACCAAGTCTTAATACATAGGCGCGGATACAGTGGTGGGTGCTGGGCATACAGACCTTTTCTCACAAAAACCAAGTCGTCATACATACGCGCGGATACAGTGGTGGGTGCTGGGCATACATACCTTTTTGAACATCAAGGCATCTCCAAAATCGAACTTCGACCCAGCCGGTATGTGGTATATGTGTTATATGTGGTATATCACTACCAGCAGTGGACTAATTGAATATTTTGACACTTTTGTGTAGATAGGCAGCAGAAATAAAATCTAAAATTTCATTACTATTTACCTGTAACTTTCACAGAAACTGACATACAATCAGACATTCGCGATAGAAGTCAAAACACATAACCTGTAATTGTGTAACAATCAATTCTCTGTTGGACCTAACTACCTACCAAATTTCAACAATATGGGCCTAGAAAGTTTTTTTTACAAAAAACAACCAAAACAAAACAAAATAATAACAACAGCAACAACAAAACAAAACAAAAAGATACAAAGGGCACCCAACATTTCATAATAATAATAATAATAATAATAATAATAATAATAATAATAATAATACGAATAAAAACAATGGGATCCCGCCAAAAGGCTTGGGAACCTAATAACGAAATAGGGATAACGCCAGAGGATCATGCTATGACAAGATATATAAAGATATAGTAAATGGAAAATAATGGAACAAATATGTCTGAACTGTAAATAACTATTAAAGTGACATACCCTAGTTTTTAAACACTAACGCATATTTTTAAATCGTACTTTAGTTAGATTGTATTGCTTAGATTATCAGTTTCCGTACATTCGAAGTGTTATTGGTCATCCTGGTGTTTTTAATATCACAAAATGCATTTCTCAAAGTTTTAAAAACGCACGTGCGTCTGAGAAGTAACAGATATGGAGTCGAGTTTTAGTCTATTTTTAGAGGGTATTTCACCATTTCAAAGTCACAGACTCATGTTTTACTCAACTGTAACTTTATCCAAATCTGTTACAGGTTGTAGATGAACTAAATGTAGTGTTAATTTTCAAGGGCTGAAACTAAGATATGTCTTTTTAAGATGTAAAAGTGCGCTGTGTGTTCTGAGGCAGACGGTTTAAGTTGGTTTACCACGTATAGTTGAATGGCTACCTGTTGATGGAACTAACGTTTTTGTAAACTGCAGATTAATTATTTATCATATTGTAACTATAAACGTCAGGCGCGTGCTCAGGGTAGTAATCATTGGGTTCGGATCCCACTGCTCAAGTGAATGGGTTTTTTTCTTCTTTTTATTCAATGCATTTTGCGGGGAAAAATGTCTCGAATGCCCATCCCCCACCACCACCCGAACTCCACTCATCACAGTCTAGACCTTCAGGCATCAGTTCATATACATGCGCCTGTCATTTTGTAACGTTTTATTTATATCATTATTTATTCGCTTATAGAATCGAAAACACGTGATAACATAATACATTTCTTTTCGACAAAACAATCATAATTGTAGCAAAACTATAGTACTTTTGAATGAAATTCCAATCAACATTAGTCTTCATTTAATGACAGTTAAATTAATACTTATGTCAAAATACTAAATACATTCAGACGCATTGGTACTAATCAAACTGGAAAAACCCATACCCAGCATGTTTAGCGGGGGGGGGGGGGGGGGGGGGAGATAGAAATTCCATGTAGACGGATCTCAACAAACGCGAGCGCCGAATGCGCGGAGCCGTACACGGGGGGAGGGGCGTTCCCCAGATTATATATATATATATATATATATATATGTATAGAACCCCTTGCCAAACAGTGTGATGACGCCGGTTACAGTAAAAGATAATACACTAACTTTTGTTGCGAAATATACGTTAACAAGTCGCATCAAGTTGTGGTATGCGTGTTAAATGGCCTGGTCACATAGCCATAACAAGAAACCGTTTTTTCCAGTCACCAATTTATTTATAATAAATGATACATGACAAACATTGTAACAAATTTAAGCCTACTGGAACACATTGACTACTAATCGGCGGCTATTGAATGACAAATGCACAGTTATATCGACACTTGGTCACAGATGAAATCCGCTGTCGCGACATGGCTACTCTTTCCAAGTAACAGTAAGGGATCTGTATGTGCACTTCCCACATCAAACAGGATAGCACACACGACGCCCTTTAATGGACCAGTTATGGATCTCTGGTTGGGACGGGAAATGATCAAACGGGTCACACTGATGAGAATCGAACCTTCAGCAAATGGAACCTCAGAAAGATGTTCTCGCTACGTCCCGCTCCCTAACTTGCATAAGATCATATCATTTCAGTTGCATTTCTCAGGTGCTGTTGGGCGAATAATGTTGCAACCTCGTTCACATCTATATCTTGGTCATAATGAATCGTTAGGAGCACCAAATTAGAAAGGCGCTTCTGTCCCATAGAAGCACGTATGTATGTATGTAGTCGCCGGATGGTGCTAAAGCTTCGCTCACACTCACACGAAGTAACTGGTAATGTGCACGCGATCTTCAGCAGAACGAAGATATTTGGAAACATCGTTGTATCACAAGCTTTTAGGGCCCGTGCGAGGGACTGTTGAATTTCTGAAGACTTTTATGTATCTGTTATCTTGTAATAAAATGCACTTTTAATTTAACTATGCGTTTCTTTTTTGGAACCGTATACAATTATCAGTTAACCATGCCGCTATAACTGATTTGGTGGTTGAGGAGTCCGAAGGGTAGCAAACCCGGCTACGTTATCCCGATCATTTGGGGACAAGGACATTTATATGTAAAATCCGATTATTGTTTTGTTCTCTTCATTGAGCGGAAATCTCAATCCTGCGGGGGGGGGGGGGGGGGGGGGGGGGGGGGAGGGGTCGTCCGATTCCCCCGACCCCAGGCTACGGGCAATGCAACATTAACCTCAATAATTAGACATTAATAATTTACAAGGGAGATAACTGTTCCACATACGAGTTCTGGCTGTACATTGTTTCTCAAAAAATACCTTTTCTATGCTTTCACAATAATTACAGACAGTGAAAATATTACGTATATATGGTTGCTGAAGAAAAATATTTCAATTGCTATGTATATAATAATTTATGGTATACACTAAATTGCAGCACTCCTTTTTGTACCTGTTCACTTCATATCGTTTACTCGTGTGGTGTGTTTTGATTAACTGTGAATTCAATCAGATTATCTGTTCACATATGTAATAATATGGCCATCCACAATTAATGTCGTTCCACCAATTGCCGAGTATAGATAACAAAACACAATCTTCCTTAGGCATATCATTGTTTGGACTGCGTGGATTCCACTTTGTGAAGCTGACATTGTTTCCATTCTCCCAGACAAACACGCCTTCCTTTACTTTATCAGTCAAGCCAATCCAATAACTCCACTCATCTGTGCAATGAATAAAAATAAAGGAAATGTTTTAGTTAACAACGCACTCAACACATTTTATGTACGGTTATATACATATGGTTAAGGACTACACAGATGTTGGGAGAGGAAACCCGCTGTCGCCATTTCATAGACTACTCTTTTCGAATAGAAGAAACACTATTTTATATGCACCATCCCACAAACATGATAGCACATACCACTGCCTTTTATTTACCAGTCGTGGTGCACTGGATGGAACGAGAAGTAGCCCAATGGGCTCACCGACAGGGATCCATCCTAGACCGACCGCGCATCAAACGAGCGCTTTGCCACTGGGCTACACCCCGCCCATTGTGCAATAATAAGAATGATGGAATGAATGAACGAATGAATGCATGAATGAATGAATGTTTATCGAAACTTCAGGACGGAAAGCATCGGCTATTGGATGTCAACTATTACAAGGTAAATGTTAAAATAAAGTGTTAATCATTATCAATACAAATAGTATAAGCTAATAAACAGTAACCTTGTTACAGGGCCGAATTTATAGAATGTTTTGACAAGATTGTAACTTCTTCCGTGAATTGTCTGAGGTACATGCGTCGTAGGATGGAATCATCTCAGAAGATCCATTCTCTGATGTTCTTTCTCCGACTGATTTTGATTTTCGCCCCAGACATGGTGGCTGGCATATCAAACACCGCTGTATGTACTATCATAATGTGGGGAAAGTAAATCGTATGACAGATATTTTGCTACTATTGGTAAACTGTAGAATATACATCACAGTTACCAAATGTTTGATATCCACTAGCCGATGACTGATAAATCAGTATGCTCTAGTGATGTCGTTAAAATAACCCTTAACACCCTCCCCACCCATGCATCGCTGTCGGGACAATACATCCTAAGGAGACCAATAGCTGGACATAAATATTGTGTTAGATATGTTCAGGATGGATTACACTTATCTGGAATGTGACATTAATTCGCAGTCGATGTGGATGTGGAGGTGGACTGCGAAAGAAGTTGAAAGATAGGAGGAGTTGCCAGATCGGAAAGAAATTAGATGGAATTCAAAGGAGAGAAAGGAAAGGGGGCAGTGGGATAAAAAAATAAAAATAAATAAATAATAATAATTCGCAGTCGAAGGAACTTTTGAAGATTGTTAAAGAGCGAGAACTGTCTTACATACTTTATATCTCGCTAGAAAGATGAAAGTATATATAATTACATTTCTAGCCAATACCGAATTTGGGGAAAACATTATGAACAATATTTTTTTTTTAATGCTAAAATTCCCTTTAAAAAAGGACTGTCCTGAGTTTCCTTCATTGTAAGATGTTTTCGATTAAGAAAATCTTTTAACGTCTGAAAATACACATTAAATGTATTTCTCCTGTTTAAAATAGCACTGTCTGTATATTCAATGTGTTTCTGTAAGGAGCCCAAACTCGATTTTGACTTCAAACTATTTCGTACGTGTGAAAAAAACAAAAACCTTTAGGAAATAATATGAAATTTAACCTAGTACAAATACTACAACAACCAGAAACACGTTTAATATACAGCTATTAATATTTTTTTAAATTTTTTTTTATATGTAATCACAGTCGTTAAAAAGTGTCTGTTAGTCGAGCACATCATAAAACTTGCAGTAAAAGTAGGACTGTCCATTTAACTCGCTTGTACACATCTAGAGGATAATAAACGAGTTATCGGTTATTATCAAATGTATATCCCTCGTCAAATAATGTTCACTTGTCACGAGCTTTAGCGAGTGACAAATGGAAATTACTCCACAAGGGAAATAAATATAATAATATCTGGTACCGATTTTGTTACTAGTATTCAATTTATTACCCCAGCTATATTTTTCTAATATCCTTTATTTTCGATATGCATGCACGTACATCTGTATAGAAACGATGCGAATCACTTTATACACTGATCTGGGTATTGCTATAACTTTGCATTTTAATTCCGTTCACACATAATTTTAAAAAATCAATATTCTATTTATTATGTTTAAACTATATTATAATGAAGTGCATTAATCTAACATTGCATTACAAGTTTAACGCTGCAAACTGTAAACGGAAACTCTTTAAACTACTTGATGTCGTGTTTTGCGTTTGCCAAATCATGATGACGTCATATTTAGTACCGGCAAGGTCATTGGTTTGTAAGCATCAAATCGTCGAATAGTGGAGTACGTTACACCAATGCAGAATATTTCTCACTGAGAAAACATTAAAACTAGTTTGGCCGTTGTGTGTGACCTTTGGGGTAATAAATATGTTTATCATATATCAGCTAGCATACCCATTGTAATAAAAGTATGTTTCAGATCACATACTTTCAGAATTTTATAACTTTGGAAATTAGATGTAAATTAATCGAGGTCACCACACTACGTTTATTGATATTTTTTGGCAAACGTACTACGGTGACACTCCACAATTGACGTATGCATTCACAGTCATCAAACAAAACACTTCCAATTGCAATTTGTACACTGAACGTTGTCCAGCGTTCAGAAAAACTAAACACGTTAAACACTAGAATATTTTTTGTTAGGATATCAAAAATGGTGTCATGCAGGTTTGACGTCATTCCCATTGAAAAAGACACCGCGTCACATATGCTTATGTCATTTGAATAAAGAGTAATGGCTGACTAAAATTAAAGTTGCGTTTACAGTTTACAAAAACATGTTGCACTGAACTTGAGATTATATGATAAAGATATTATTATCCTATTGTGTTTCGGTATCGTCAATATCATATATTAGAAATACAAATAATGTATTTTGCTCGAATAATACACTTTTTATTCCTAATATATGATATTGACGATACCGAAAATTACCCTGGTAATAACTTCTATATAGTTACTGATATTGGTTTTGATGTATTCTCTGACGGCCGTATGTTTCTCCTCCGTATCCAAGACAATCAACCTGGAGCCCTTACGGTTGCAAAGCGTCTGTGACTTGTCCCACGTTATGTTTGTCTGGTGCACCTTGAAGCGTAAGTTCAGGGGATGAAACAGGACGTACCCGTCTTCGACTAGAGAGTAACCTGTCGATATATTTACCTGTGTCGGTATTTATTTCTAGATACGAAAGGTTCAAATGTTGGGCAACGAGGACACAGTTAACATGCAACAGGTAAAGAAATCAACAACAGCAGCAGAATGTTGGAAGTTCAGGATGATTAAAGAAAAGAAAAAGAAAGAAAGACATGTTTTATTTAACGACGCACTCAACACATTTTATTTATGGTTATATGGCGTCGGACTTATGGTTAAGGACCACACATATATTGAGAGAGGTAACCCGCTGTCGCCACTTCATGGGCTACTCTTTTCGATTAGCAGCAAGGGATCTTTTATATGCACCACCCCACAGACAGACATACCACGGCCTTTGATATACCAGTCGTGGTAAACTGGCTGGAACGCTGTTTTTTTATGTTTGGACATGTTTTGTAAAGAATAAAAAAACAAACAAAACAAGAAACAAAAAACCCACGAGCTTTTCAACACTGTGACTTCCATTTTTAACTTTTTATCCGCATGAGTGTTTTACCCCCACCACTCCCCCTTCCGCGGGTTATTCGTTTAGGGAGAATTGATGCAATTTTGAGACGGTACCTATATTTCACGGGGAAATGGAACAATTTAAAAAGGTGATGTGGAAACAATAGATATGATTGGGAGGGGATAATCGCTATGCGAGTGACCTTTTATACATGTATACGCAACACAATTCATTAAGGATCAGTCGTGTGTGGTAATGTTTTGCTACTGCCATATCATTTTAGCAAGTTTTGATCACAGATTCAATAAAATTAACCAATTATACACGGGCAAATAGTACACAATCTCGAGTTTTCGTGCATTTATGAAAACGACCAATATGCACGTAATTTAAATGTTGGCTCGTAACGATACTTATAATTTTCATTTCTCTAAGCTGTTCTTTAAATAATTAAGTTTAAGAACATACCACAACGTCAACATATTACAATAGTAGTAAAAGGGCCTACCTGCGATCATAATCTACTTTCCTTGACCTTTGCCTACTTGTCCTGTGACCTTGAGCTACTTTCCCGTGACCTAGACAGGGCCGGTGTCATACTTAAGACTGGCTGCTGTGCCGTGTGCAACGTCCTACTGGCCCGTCGTACTAACCTGACCTCGTCCTACTAACTCGGCCATGTCCTACTTAGAGGAGCAACGTCCATGGTCCTAGTCCCGTTTGGTCTGAATCCTACTCGGCTCAGACCGTGAGCTCAGTCGGTCGAGTGATCGCCTGAGATGCTTGCGTCGCAGCATCGAACCACCTCAGTGGATCAATTCAACTGATTGGATTTTTGTGTCGTTCCAACAGCACCACAACTGGACAAAGGCCGTGATATGTGCTTTACTGTCTGTGGGAAAGTGTATACTAAAATATCACATTCTACTAATGGGGAAAGTGTAGCAGGTTTCTTCTCTAACAATGTCAAAATTATGTTTGGCATCTAATAGCCGATGATAAATAAATGAATGTGCTCTAGTGATGACGATAAACAAAACACACGTTAACTTACCACTTCCGATGACTCGGCCCGACGCGATGTAGTGTGTTTAATCTTAGTGCTCTGGAATTGAATGGGTAACTAATTACATCCGGCAAGTGGTGGTATCATGTTTTATTGTCCATCGCTAAATAAAATACTCTTCGTCATCCTCACATGTTCCCTTAAGTAGGTCAGGGCCAGGTTAGTAGGTCAGGGCCGGGTTAGTAGGTCAGGGCCAGGTTAGTAGGACGGGGCCGGGTCAGTAGGTCAGGGCCAGGTTAGTAGAACGGGGCCGGGTCAGTAGGACGGGCCAGTAGGACGTTGCACACGACACCTAATCCAGTTTAAATAGGACATCGACACGTATCTAGGTCACGGAGAAGTAGGTCACAGGGACTGTATGTCATAAGTAAAGTAGGTGAAGGTCACGGTAAGTAGGCCATTACCTCAGGTAGGCCCTTATACTACTTACAACGGAAGATTATGTTTTCTCCATATTTATAGAAACATGTAGAAAATATTTACACTGGCCCTAATTAATTTTATTCAGGAGAAAAACCCCAACAACGAACGATTTAGTCACAGAGTTACCTTCCATAAAATAGTAGTGGCGCGATCCTGGTGAAGGGAGAAAACTGGCATTCGCAAGTCTCACAGAGTGTAGACGGCACGTCAGATCAGTGTTGTACGTAAACGATCGACAGTCTGGGTGTTGTCTACAATCCTTCGAACATTCCAACAATGTGACGTCATTTACAAAAGATAGGACACTGTCTGTAACCGCAACGCCACTAAGCTCGAGGTTCTCGATCCAAATGAATCGCATGGCGTCACTGAGAGAAAATACGAAAACAAAACATTACTTTCAGTTACGAATTATTATTTTCTGACAGTAACTGGTGTTAATAAACGGGTATTTCTTATTTAAATCAGAAAGGCAAAACCGTTAATGGACTATCGAGTTTCCAGCACTAGCAAGCCAAAACATTAGAATAAGTTTGCTGGCGTGGCTGTCTATTTTTAGATTTATGACGCACCATCCGTCTAAATATAAACAAGTTTTCCCGCTGTGTGCGACAAAGCAGGACTAGACCATTACAGTGAAGGGGTGTAATCATAGAAGATTTACCTGTGCTGTACAGTACAATACTTCTGCACGTTGACACTCTGAGTTGAGTGTTTGTGAAACAGGAGCATTTTAATATGCACATAATGTTTTATTTTGTTTATTTCAGTTTACAATTAACATAACACACCACTCATCCACCCCATGCTGCAGCATCAATGGTACAGCCCACGGATGTCACATTTTTACCGGGCAAGAGACACACAAAAACACCTTCGTGTCGTTTATAAGACAAAAATGACAAATATTACACATTTAGCAAAATATACAATCAATCCCAGTCACAAGAGCCCATACAATCGAGAAATTGATACATTTCTTTACAAACCTTGACGTTTTTACATTCGCAACCAACGGCAGATAAGAACACTCATATGGAGTGCGCATGCGCTGAGAGTAAGATAGGCGGGAAACAACTTTTTTTCAGTTAAATAATGACGGATCATCATCTGCACACACACAAAAAATACACTGATAGCTCGGCAAATGTCTCAGGCATTAATTGGCAAGCGAACTGGGATGAAACTGCCTCCTGTCAAAATGACTTTGGAAACTCTTTCATATTTTGTTTTACCACCTTGGTGTATTACACCACCTAAAATTGTGTTTGATCTGGTGCATCTGAAGAACGATCGCACAGATGCTGTTCTGTATAAGTAATTTGTCATGGACATTCAAGACAAGTACCGAGATTACATTCCTGTGTGTACAGACGGATCACGGGTTGTGAATTCTGTGGCTTGTGCTACAGTCTTTCCATCAGACAGTATCATTTCAATGAGACTGCCTGACTCGGCATCAGTCTTTAGTGCTGAAGTTTGGGCAGTCATTAAAGTCTTAGAAGAAATCAAGGATTCTAGTGCATCCAAACTGATTATTTTTACCGACTCACTTCCGTGTCTCCAAGGTTTACGCAATATGAAGCTGGACCATCCATTAATTGGGATGGTGATACGAAAGTGTGTCTTTTTATCTATTGCCAATAAAGATGTTGTATTTTGTTGGGTGCCCAGCCATGTTGGTATCAGGAGTAATGGAAAGGCAGATTTTGCTGCCAAGTCTGCTTTGGATTTGCCTCATACTAGGGTTGGTGTGCCTTTTACTGATTTTAAACATAACATTAACGAATTTATCTTTTCGACTTGGCAACATGATTGGGACGGTGCGATTGCGAACAAGCTTTATTCTATCAAGCCAGTCTTGGGAGATTGGCAGTCCTCTTATAGACAGTGCAGGAAAGATGAAATAGTCTTGTGTCGTGCTCGCATCGGTCATACGTATTTGACCCATTCATTTATCTTAAAGAAATATACTCTACCTCAGTGTGAGCACCGTCAGTGTACTCTGACGGTGCGCCACATTTTTGTGGAGTGTAAGCGTCTTAAAGAAACTCGAAAAGATATATTTGGTCAGAGAAATGTGATGGAATCATTTCGATTTCATCCCGAAGTTATATTACAGTTTCTACGTGATACTGACTTTTATTGTAAATTTTAATTTTATCTATCTGTGATATTTTTATTTTTGCACAGTCCTTTACACTGTGTTTTTATTTAAATCTTGAATTGATGTTGGTCATCACTCTGTTTGCATTACGATAGCATGACACCCAATAGCCGATGTATTTTTCGTGCTGGGGTGTCGTTAAACATTCATTCATTCATTCATTCATTCCTGTCAAAATGCTTGATACGGCGTCGTGGTTAGGCCATTGGTCTACAGGCTGGTAGGTACTGGGTTCGGATCCCAGTCGAGGCATGGGATTTGTAATCCAGATACCTGAGTGAGTGATCCGCAAGTCTCAATGGGTAGGTGTAAACAACTTGCACCGACCAGTGATCCATAACTGGTTCAACAAAGGCCATGGTTTGTGCTATCCTGCTTGTGGAAAGCGCAAATAAAAGATCCCTTACTGCTAATCGGAAAGAGTAGCCCATGTAGTGGCGACAGCGGGTTTCCTCTCAAAATCTGTGTGGCCCTTAACCATATGTCTGACGCCATATAACCGTAAATAAAATGTGTTGAGTGCGTCATTAAATAAAACATTTCTTTCCCTTCGAGTCTCCGATTTTAGCAGGGAATCCTCAAGCGTTTCCATTAGGAATGGAATCAGAACGATTTAAAAACATGGAACATGACGGTGGAACAAAATCAATCGGGAAAAATATAACAAAAATATTTTCGGGTAGAAACATGTTTAAAGTTCCATATTCTTAGCGAACTGGCTCCCGACCACAGTTTCGTTAAAATAAAAATGGTGTTGACAATTGAATTTAATTAGGTCAGGGAGCAAACTTCTTGTAATGTAAAAACATCCTACCTTTTCCTGTGTTATAAAACACCATCTTCCTTTAATATGATTTCAGGTCTTAATCGCTGAGCTACTTTCGGGCTACTAATATCCAAACCTACTCGTAGCTCATAACCCTTTTCCATTAGATCGACCGTTCCAAATTGCGCCTAACTTCCTTCATCAAAAACGCGCACCCTTTCTCTTTGAACTACGGGACATTTCAAATCCCATAGCTCCCATATATAGGCCAAACCTCATACAAATTGCAACAGAAAGCATTTCGCGTGTTTTATATACATTAATATGTCCTCTATGACATATAAAAAGTCTTAATGAATTCTGCAAGGGGAAAGTATTTTAAACCGGTCCTGCATTACTCCACCCTCATACAACTTTCTGTGCATTTTAGTAGATTTGTTTGTACATGTAGTAGAGTCAAGATAAGGCTTAACTCATCAAACACAATTGCTACAAGCATTCTTTTGGGTGGTTTTATGCTTGTTGAGGTGTGCACATTGCCACTAAAATTTTTTTTTTTAAATCGACCAATCAGAAAGCGATAAAATCCAAGATGGCGGCTATTTTTTAAATTCTTTTTCGAAGAACACTAGTATCGCGGAAATGATGCACTAAAATATTTACTAAATGTATTAGAAGCACGACGCTTGGCCTCCAAACAGATAATGACTGAATATTAAGAATTTCAAGATATGGAGCCAACGTAAATTCCTTCCATGGCGGCCATTTTGGAAATGGTTACTAGATTTCTTATTAAAAAAACAAATCAGATTTAAACAATCCAATCATACCTGCAGCTCACATAAATTGCTACAGAAAGTAGCTCAACTTTTGCATATAAGATGTCCTCTTTAACACGTACAAACAAGTCAGAGTCTTGAGGCATCTTGGAAGCGGAAAGTACATATACTCGGCCCTAACCCAATGTTTTGTAAATTTTCAGTGCTCTTGCTACTTTACTTGAATTTCTGGTGTTTCAGCTATTAGCTATTTGAATTGAAACTTTCTGTTATAGCTTTCTGTATATAGTTCATACACAATAATGATACATACTTTTGTATTAATTGAAGTGGTTTTACTTTATAGCGCATCAAAACCATCAGCCAATATATTTCCATACAACACCAGTAGCTCATCACTATCCTGAGACCTTTTCACCTGCTCACAGTCAAGTCACAGGTACATTGCATTGTTCTCGTTATCTTCGTCTACCACAGTCACTCTTACAGTTACATCTGATTACACGAAGGAGTTCTTGTGGGGCTGGGGGCAGGTCTGTCTGTACAGGAATACGTCCACCATTACTCTCACTCGATCCCCATTTTGTTGGTGAAATTCCATCATCAAAGCCCTTCCACTGCTGTATCTGGCAATACACACGAAGGCTGTAGTACTTCGCAGCATCTGATGTAGGTGGCAAACTCTGTGGTTGGACATGGGAAGTACTACTGCATGCAACTTTCTCACAAAATCGTCTGTATCGCAGAGAGTTCAGTGTGTCTTCAGTTTTCCCACCATACAAACTCACCAGGATTTGTTCTCCAGCAGCACATATAGCTTTTTGGGAAGCTGACTCTTCATCGAACACTTTTGCTTGCTCACGAAAGTGGTGGCTTGTCTTGAATTTTCTTAGGAACGATCCCTTTCGAAATCCACACAGGCGCGATGTTGTGTCACATCCCAGAATGGAGTGAAGGAAGAGGATGTGATTACATACATCTGACCTAGTTTTCGGAAGAATATGTTGTGAGAGTCGTGTTGGATGAGTGCTCCACCATCCAACGCATATCAAATTTCACCAGTGATACTTGTGTCATCTGGGGTAAGAAGAGCCCAAATGGCATCAGCAAGAACTGGCTTCTGTGGTTGTCGAAGAAGTAGATTGGGATCAAAGAGGGCTGGTGGGTGAGTACAGAATTCATATTTGAAGACATCCTCAAGATCCTTTGAGGTCTTTGCAGCTATTGTCAGTCGCTGGAAAAGGAGCTGTGGGTCAATCTGCACTGATTTGCCATCTATGTTAACCGTTGACTTGGTATCTAGTGTGACAACCTGGTGTTTCCGCTTGAAGGTATACTCTGCAACAGCTTCCCCATCCATACCATCCAGGATTGACTTTCCAACAGTCTTTGCCGTGTCGACTTTGACAGTGCTGTGGGCATGTACTCATGTGAAGATGTTGCGCAGAGTCTGATCATCACTGAAAGGGCTCCTTTCCTTGAGATTCTCGAGAACATACAGGGTGTCCTTCCAATCACAGGCTTGTCATGTCCTTGTTGTGCTCTCCTGTGTCGTAGCTTATCCTTGTCAATTCTTGCATCACTCTGTTCACTTCAGCACAAGCCGGCATCGACATCAGCCACGTCAGTTCCTGTTGCTCAGTCATGCCTCGTCCCCTCGTAAGGCCCCCGCTGGTTTTCATGCTTCTCATTAGCACTTGCTCTATTATCAGATCTGATGACAAGCCAGCCCATAGACGATCACTCCGTCTAACCACATGCATGCCGTTCTCGAAGTGTTGGTGGACATACACGTGCAGATTTTGTGTATAGGTTATGTCCAGATGGGCCATATACGGTAGCATTTCGGAAACAGCATGAAGATGCAGTGCCCAATTACCAGTACGCTCAGCTCGTACAAACATGCGTAGAATATCCACCATGTCCATATACTGCAACCAGAGTGTAGCAGTACTAGAAGAGTTCTTTAAGGTTTGATTACTTTTGTCAAGAAGATTCTTGATTCTGGACACGACGTCTGCCTGGCAAACTTCAGCTGCTGACATTGTACCTTCCATAAGATTGTCATAGAGGTCACAAACTTCCTGCATGTCAGGGTTCCTAGACGTGTGCACCAGTCGCTTCACGTCTGCCTTCCTCAGTATCCAATACTTCAGTACCTCGAAAACCTCTGTCATCCAGATCATCAAGCCGACTTGGTTGAGATGCATTGAATGTGTTGGATATCACCAGTGCATTGAGGGCAGCATTAACAATGAGGTTTGCTCGAACTGCTCGGGCAATCGCTTTACCGGAAAGGATGTGTACAACTGCATTCGGTGCATAGATTAATTCCAGTACTTGCTGTAGTCCAGATGCAGCCATGAGGTGCCCAATACATCCAAGAAAGCTCATTTGTGTATGAAAGCCACCTAAGCGCAGGACAAAATCAACAACTTGCTAGTTACAGGTTCCACATCGATAATGTTGAGAGCTATCCACCACAGTGGTTGGTCAAATCTTACAATTGGTGTCACATTGTATCGGCGTGCATGCCAAGTAATAAACTCCAGTGTTGAGTAGATGCATATAACATCACTAGCACTCATGTCGATCATTGGGAGAAACATCACAGATGACTTGCCAGGGTGAACTCCTTGATGCGACTTCTGCATCATGCCAGACCAAGATGGCCTTGGTGATCCAAACATTATAGAAGCCTTCCACAGAATATCAAGATTAGCTGTTGGATCATGTGCCTTTATCTCGTAAAGCTTTTGGTAAGCAACTGCAGTGAGCCCTTGACGTTCGTCTCTGTGATATCTTATCTGAATTTTTCCAACCTTTGATGTCACTGGGTGTGACCTTTACTCTGCGAACTGGTTTGCTAGCTTTGGTTCCAGGTGTTATGGCAGCTATTATCCCCATACCGTGGAAGGTACCATCACCATCAAGTGTTCGGATATTGTGGTCCACATTGTCTCCGACATACTGAACAAATTGACCTGTGAAGTCAGGGATGTCCATGCCATAGGATAAGGCTGCATTTCGTTCGAACTCGCAAATATCTTGATAAGAACAACAGAATCCAAGCTTGTGAAGAGAGTCAATTAAAAAACGAGATTCGAAATGATGGTGTAGCTGGACACCTAATCCAATCTGCAATGGTGCCAATAGAACACATGGTCGGGAAGCTTGCATTATTGCGTGTCCAATGCGTTTGCCGATTTCAAATTGTAGGGTTTGTCTCAAAATATTAAAAGAGAAATCTTGCGCTGTACGAAGAACGTTCGGACGAGGATACGGTACTAGTCTTTCGTTAAAACCGGTTTGATCTTGACAACGTATTATCGACAATCGTACCTTTCTATTTCAGAATTAATATTTTATAAAGAGTTAGTAGAACTTTCAATGTTTAGTTTGTATACTAGTTACACATTAATCATGTATATATATTTTTAAATACAATATACCAAAGTAGATGAAAATGAACGTTTTCACTTCTTAATTTTTCGTATTAAAATCGACAAATTCAAATAAATATTCTTTCGTTTGGAAATGGTAAAGTTAGGGGGGGGGGGGGTTGTTTAACGACATCACATTTAGAACATGTTGATTTAATAATCATCAGACGCTATTCAACCGTAAGTAAAATGTGTTGACTGCGTCGTTAAATAAAACATATCCATACCCTAGTTTTTAAACACTAAGGCATATGTTTTTACTATTAGAGCCGTTTTTGATAACTAAAATCATACTTTACTTAGATTTTATTGTTTAGATTACCCATTTCCATACATTCGAATTGTTTTTTGTCATCCTGGTGTTTTTAATATCACAAAATGCATTTCTCATACTTTTAAAAACGCACGTGCTTCTGAGAAGTAACATTTATGGAGTTGAGTTTTAGTCTATTTTTAGAAGGTATTTCACCATTTCAAAGTCAGAGACTCATGTTTCAATCATTTGTAACTTTATCCAAATGTGTAGATTGTTTGTAGATTAACTAAACTTAATTTGCATTTTCATGGGCTGAAACTAGGGTGTGTCCCTTTAATCCCATTTTTTGACGAAATCGTTACCGAGTTGAAGAAAGCACCACATTTGGTACAGATTCAGAAGGGGTGCCACGAAATCAGCATAAGTTATAGTTAGATCACACGAATGACCTTCATCATATGAGTCACGGTCACGAAAAAGGAATGTAATAGAGTTTGCACCTACATGTAGTAGTCCAGGAGCCAAGTTTAAAAAGATGCCTAATTTCCCTAAAAATTATTTCTGGAACACCCTCTAAACAGTTGGCTTGTCATTTCTGGCTGTATTTTTAAGTCCACAGAAGTTTTGAATGGCTGCACCTCCTACAAATCTTAAAGAAGTAAATGGAAAACTTGAAGAAGCTAGAGCCATCGAAAAGGCTTGGATTTTAAAAACGTTTGAACTCCTAGAAAAGGAAAAACTTGACAAACGTGATCGAATTACCTGGGCTGCACACCATGCTTCTAATCAGCCAGAATCGTCTTATCCACCAGCTGTGAGTGCTTTACTTCCATTGTTTTATGAGAAGGCTGCATCAGTTGCCATGATAAATCATGGCATGGACATCCAAAGAGATATCACTACCTACCTAAATTCAGGACAGATACCTGTGTCAATATTTCACCAACCTCTCTTTACACTTGCCAAATACGTCTAGTGGAAATGACAAGATTTATATGGAGAGCAGATGCACATAGTAATACTCGGAGGGCTTCACATAGAAATGTCACTTTGGAACACAATCGGTGACTTTCTACAAACATCTGGTTGGACAACAGCACTGAGTAAAGCTAGTGTTGCTACCTGTGGCATTGCAGATTCATTTCTGAAAGTATTTCACCTTACCAGGACAAGACACGCCCATCAGGTGACAGCAGTATCTTTGGCAAAGCTTCAGAATAACGCATGGCTGGAGATGGTCAAACAAGACCAGACAGCATCAGACAGCAGTATGGGATATGAAACATGGCGGCAATCCATGAAAAACAAAAAGAGTCCGACCTTCCAATATTGGGACATTATTCTTGAGTTCGAAGTCCTGGTCATGATTTTAATCATATCACAACACACTGGTGACTTTAACCTGTATTTTGAAACACTAGAGGCTCTAGCTCCTTGGTATGTTGCATTAGATCATCAAAATTATGCACGGCGGATATTAATACACATAAGAGATATGAAAGCACTACCACAAAAGGTTGAAGAGGACTCCAAACATTTCTGGGTTATTCAAAAGATACATCGCAAATTTTCCTGCATACCAACAGATCAGGCACACGAACAGAACAATAAGGTTGTGAAAACACCTGGTGGACTCATGGAGAATCCTTTGGCCTTTCGACAATGGATGATAGCTGGGCCAGAGCAAGCGAGGCTGCAGAGTTGAGTTCGAGAGTCAATTCATCGATGATGACGTACTGGCAGTTGATCACCATGAGCAAGGGCCACAACTCAAGAAACCTTCAAAGCACAGGTGATAAATCTGTGTGAGGCCATTAAGCACATGGACAATCCATTTTTTTTATGAATGTCCTGAACTATCAGCTCTGGACACCCGTAACTGGGCAAATGCTGATGTGGTGGCAACCGTGAGAGGAATTAAGGAAAAAGGTCAAAGTCAGCACAAGAAATATGTCATGGGTGTCATCATTGACAGAGTAGTGTCAATCCATGAATCAATCAAGAAGAACTATCTGCCTCTTTTTAAGCGTCCTCAGGCATCAGGATCTACAAAAGCAAAGCAAACGATGCACTCTCTTTGGTCAGCTTTATATTGCAAACATGTTCCAAGATGTTGGTCTCGAGGAGTTTTTCTCACATGACAACCACCCATGGCCACCATCCTTATCAGACCCTGGGAAGCTTCGACTGCTAACAAACAAGTAAGATCTACTGACATTTCTTCACATAGAATCTCAGGATGAAACTCCAGCATCATTCGATGCCAAGGTATTTGATGATGCTGTTATAGTTCATCTCCTTCCAACTTGTCAGGTCTCACCATTTGATGAGTACTGAGAGAAGATTTTTATCACATGGATCACAAATCAGATGGACAATAGTGACAGGATCGACACTGTGTGGGACAAATATCAGCCTGACAGCCTGAAGGATTCAACTAGAGAAAAGAAAGGAAAAGGAACAAGAACCAATGTTCGAGGTCAATCCAAACTGCCTTCAAAGTTCAAAGATTTCTTGAGAGATCCAAAGAACAAAGAAGAGCTCTTCAATCTCCGGACTGAGAAGACAGCTCTTCACAAGTTTCCACCAGGAAAATAGGTCTACATCACCCAGGGAGAATCAGTTATCTCAAATGGCTCCAAGCACCCCATGTGACCCTGTACTCATGAAGAGGCAGACTCGGGGATGTGCATCCACATCAGTGACGCTCTTGAGAAAGGCGCCATTATGATCCTTGTACGAACAGTTGACACAGATGTCATCGTCATCTTCGTTGGAATATTCTTCACTTCACTTCACTTCCTGAGGTTGAACTGTGGGTAGCATTTGGTTCTGGAAAATGGTTTCAATACTATTCCATCAACAGTATCTGTAGGAAGCTTGGAAATTTGAAGAGTCGAGCCTTACCTGTATTCCACTAATTAAACAGGATCCGATACAATGTCACAATTCTTTGGAAAGGGGAAAAAAAAGCATGGGAGTCATATTCAAGTGTCATCGAGTCATTCTGCCTCATGGCTGACCATCCGTTTCAGATCATTGAATTGGAAATAGTAATATTTGCTTCACTGGCACGATTCACATGCATTCTGTATGATAAGGCCACCAACCAGAGCAGCGTAAATGACTTGAGACAAGAGCTCTTCTCAAAATCAACACATGGAATGGAGAGTCTACCTCCAACCCAGGCTGCATTACTGCAACATGTCAACAAGGCACAGTACCAAGCAAACAAGCATCTGGACCGATTGTCTTCAGCCTAGTGCCCAGGAATATGTCTGGACAAAACATGACGGTTCTTGGATGCCAGTTTGAACCCTCTTACCAGAAGCAGCAAAGGCCTGTAGAGAATTTGTCAAATGCAGTTGCAAAGCTCAACCTTTGTGTCACAAACATTGGAAATGCAAATTCGCAGGGCTGAAGTGTGCAAATGCTGTGGGTCTTGTGAAACATAAGTACATAACTTGTAAAATCTAATTCTGAGAAACTGACTGGCAGCTGATGTTATTGAGAATTTTGTAGTCATCATCAATGACACCCATAATTGACTGATAATGACCACATGACAGATTGTTTTTTGTAAGTACATATACATGTAGGTTGTGATAATTTTCAGATATAAATTGTTTTAATTTTTTTTCACAGGCATCGTTTTTAATTTCATCTTTGATGACCTTGAATAATCAAATTACTTTAGGTCATGACCTTAACCCACATTACCAAGGTCGTCTGAAGAGTATATTAGATAATAGGCTGAGAATATAACACAGAAATATCCATGATCCTATGGGTTGACAAAAATCACTAATTTTGATTTTCATGTTTTATAATTATGACCGTGACCTAGAAAATAATAACACAATTCGTAAGATATCTTCCACATTGCTATATACTTTATCTGGATACCTTTGGTGAAGAGTAGGGTGCTTAAATCTAGCCAAACATGAAAATCACAGTGTTATTATGAAACGTGACTTTGACCTAGAGTCTGAAGGTCATCCGTACTCCCGATTTCGTGGTGCCAAATTTGGTGCTTTCTTCACGTCGGTATCGATTTTTTTTTATTAAGCAACCCCACTACTATCCTTCCTTCCATCTACTGTTGGATGTCTAACATTTGGTAATTTTGACATATAATCTTAGAGAGGAATCATGTGCATGTGCAGGGGGAGGGTATTGGAGGTCGAAACCGTTACTTTCCCAAGCTTAAATAAATTAGAAATTTATCTTTTGGGGGAGCATGGCCCCATATAAACTTCTATAACCCCAACCCCGCTGAAATCCCTGCACACCCGCCTTGGAAACCCGCAACATTTGTTTTAGCAAGGGATCGTTTATATGTACCATCCCACAGACAGGATATCACATACCATGGTCTTTTATATACCCGCCGATGGGGATCGATCCTAGACTGACCGCGCATTTCCAAAAAACACCTTTTTAGGTCTAAATAATGAATAAAAATAGCATATAGTCTTTAAATTTTTTACGTAAATCGAACACAGTACCCTCTTCCTCTACCCCTAGAGCGTTACTTATTAGTAACACCCGTCTTACGTGTAACGAGTATGCCAACAGCTGGCCACTGTCAAAATTTCAAGGCAAATCCCCCACCCACCGACCCCTGGAAAGGCGTTGTACCATACCTCTATGGGTATAAATATGTTTTGGAGATATGAGACGACCCGTCAATCAAGACAGTTAAATTTGTTAAACATTGTTAAATCTCACGTGATCTCTTGTTGGGGAATTCCAAACTTGTGATAAGCCATTGAAAACCGAGATCGGTAGGAGCCCGTCAAAAGTGTCCCACTTTCGAAATGCAGGCTATCTTTTTGACCTGGATAAGCCAGCGTAGTGAAACCAGTGCGGAGTGCGGCGTCATATATGCATCAAACGTAATTGGATTTTCTGTTCTATATGCTTAAATAATAAAAATAGTTCGGTTACTGCCGCTTTAAAGTAGAGAGGTAATGTACAGGAAAGAAATACATAGTACAGATTAAAGAAATATAGTACAGGATAGAAATATAGATTAATGTATAGAGGTACTGTACAGGAAAGAGATACAGAATACAGATTAAAAAGATATAGTACACGAAAGAAATACAGATTAGTGTATAGAGGTACTGTACAGAAAAGAGATACAGAATACAGATTAAAGAGATATAGTACAGGAAATAAATATAAATATTAAAGTAGAGAGGTAATGTACAGGAAAGAAATACATAGTACAGATTAAACAAATATAGTACAGGATAGAAATATAGATTAGCGTATAGAGGTACTGTACAGGAAAGAGATACAGAATACAGATTAAAGAGATATAGTACAGGAAATAAATATAAATATTAAAGTATAGAGGTACTGTACAGAAAAGAGATACAGAATACAGATTAAAGAGATATAGTACAGGAAATAAATATAAATATTAAAGTAGAGAGGTAATGTACAGGAAAGAAATACATAGTACAGATTAAACAAATATAGTACAGGATAGAAATATAGATTAGCGTATAGAGGTACTGTACAGGAAAGAGATACAGAATACAGATTAAAGAGATATAGTACAGGAAATAAATATAAATATTAAAGTATAGAGGTACTGTACAGGAAAGAGATACAGAATACAGATTAAATATATATAGTACAGGAACGAAATATAGATTAATGTATAGAGGTACTGTACAGGAAAGAGATACAGAATACAGATTAAAGAGATATAGTACAGGAAAAATATATAGATTAGTGTATAGAGATTCTGTACAGGAAAGAGATACAGAATACAGATTAAAGAGATATAGCACAGGATAGAAATATAGATTAGTGTATAGCGGTACTGTACAGGAAAGAGATACAGATTAAAGAGATATAGAACATGATAGAAATACAGATTAGTGTATAGAGGTACTGTACAGGAAAGAGATACAGATTAAAGAGATATAGAACAGGATAGAAATACAGATTAGTGTATAGAGGTACTGTACAGGAAAGAAATACAGATTAAAGAGATATAGTACAGGAAATAAATATAAATATTAAAGTAGAGAGGTAATGTACAGGAAGGAAATACATAGTAAAGATTAAAGAAATATATTACAGGATAGAAATGTAGATTAATGTATAGAGGTACTGTACAGGAAAGAGATACAGAATACAGATTAAATATATATAGTACAGGAAAGAAATATAGATCAGTGTATAGAGGTACTGGACAGGAAGGAGATACAGAATACAGATTAAAGAGATATAGTACAGGAAAAATATATTGATTAGTGTATAGAGGTACTGTACAGGGAAGAGATACAGAATACAGATTAAAGAGATATAGTACAGGATAGAAATACAGATTAGTGTATGGAGGTACTGTACAGGAAAGAGATACAGAATACAGATTTAAGAGATATAGTACAGGATAGAAATATAGATTAGTGTATACATGTACTGTACAGGATACAGATACAGATTAAAGATATATAGTACAGGAAAGAAATACATATTAGTGTATAGAGGTACTGTACAGAAAAGAGATACAGAATACAGATTAAAGAGATATAGTACAGGAAATAAATATAAATATTAAAGTAGAGAGGTAATGTACAGGAAAGAAATACATAGTACAGATTAAAGAAATATAGTACAGGATAGAAATATAGATTAGCGTATAGAGGTACTGTACAGGAAAGAGATACAGAATACAGATTAAAGAGATATAGTACAGGAAATAAATATAAATATTAAAGTATAGAGGTACTGTACAGGAAAGAGATACAGAATACAGATTAAATATATATAGTACAGGAAAGAAATATAGATTAAATGTATAGAGGTACTGTACAGGAAAGATATACAGAATACAGATTAAAGAGATATAGTACAGGAAAAATATATAGATTAGTGTATAGAGATTTTGTACAGGAAAGAGATACAGAATACAGATTAAAGAGATATAGTACAGGATAGAAATATAGATTAGTGTATAGAGGTACTGTACAGGAAAGAGATACAGATTAAAGAGATATAGAACAGGATAGAAATACAGATTAGTGTATAGAGGTACTGTACAGGAAAGAGATACAGATTAAAGAGATATAGAACAGTAAGGAAATACAGATTAGTGTATAGAGGTACTGTACAGGAAAGAAATACAGAATACAGATTAAAGAGATATAGTACAGGAAATAAATATAAATATTAAAGTAGAGAGGTAATGTACAGGAAAGAAATACATAGTAAAGATTAAAGAAATATATTACAGGATAGAAATATAGATTAGTGTATAGAGGTACTGTACAGGAAAGAGATACAGAATACAGATTAAATATATATAGTACAGGAAAGAAATATAGATCAGTGTATAGAGGTACTGGACAGGAAGGAGATACAGAATACAGATTAAAGAGATATAGTACAGGAAAAATATATTGATTAGTGTATAGAGGTACTGTACAGGGAAGAGATACAGAATACAGATTAAAGAGATATAGTACAGGATAGAAATACATATTAGTGTATAGAGGTACTGTACAGGAAAGAGATACAGAATACAGATTTAAGAGATATAGTACAGGATAGAAATATAGATTAGTGTATACATGTACTGTACAGGATACAGATACAGATTAAAGATATATAGTACAGGAAAGAAATACATATTAGTGCATAGAGGTACTGTACAGGAAAGAGATACAGAATACAGCTTAAAGGGATATAGTACAGGATAGAAATATAGATTAGTGTATAGATGTACTGTACAGGAAAGGGATACAGAATACAGATTAAAGAGATATAGTACAGGATAGAAATACAGATTAGTGTATAGAGGTACTGTACAGAAAAGAGATACAGATTAAAGAGTTATAGTACAGGATAGAAATATAGATTAGTGTATAGAGGTACTGTACAGGAAAGGGATACAGAATACAGATTAAAGAGATATAGTACAGGAAAGAAATACAGATTAGTGTATAGAGGTACTGTACTGGAAAGAGATACAGAATACAGATTAAAGAGATATAGTACAGGATAGAAATATAGATTAGTGTATAGATGTACTGTACAGGAAAGAGATACAGAATACAGATTAAAGAGATATAGTACAGGATAGAAATATAGATTAGTGTATAGAGGTACTGGACAGGAAAGAGATACAGAATACAGATTAAAGAGATATAGTACAGGGAAGAGATATATATTAGTGTATAGAGGTACTGGACAGGAAAGAGATACAGAATACAGATTAAAGAGATATAGTACAGGAAAGAAATATAGATTAGTGTATAGAGGTACTGTACAGGAAAGAGATACGGAATACAGATTAAAGAGATATAGGACAGGAAAGAAATATAGATTAGTGTATAGAGGTACTGTACAGGATACAGATACAGATTAAAGATATATAGTACAGGAAAGAAATACATATTAGTGTATAGAGGTACTGTACAGGAAAGAGATACAGAATACAGCTTAAAGGGATATAGTACAGGATAGAAACATAGATTAGTGTATAGAGGTACTGTACAGGAAAGGGATACAGAATACAGAGTTATAGTACAGGATAGAAATATAGATTAGTGTATAGAGGTACTGTACAGGAAAGGGATACAGAATACAGATTAAAGAGATATAGTACAGGAAAGAAATACAGATTAGTGTATAGAGGTACTGTACTGGAAAGAGATACAGAATACAGATTAAAGAGATATAGTACAGGATAGAAATATAGATTAGTGTATAGATGTACTGTACAGGAAAGAGATACAGAATACAGATTAAAGAGATATAGTACAGGATAGAAATATAGATTAGTGTATAGAGGTACTGGACAGGAAAGAGATACAGAATACAGATTAAAGAGATATAGTACAGGGAAGAGATATATATTAGTGTATAGAGGTACTGGACAGGAAAGAGATACAGAATACAGATTAAAGAGATATAGTACAGGAAAGAAATATAGATTAGTGTATAGAGGTACTGTACAGGAAAGAGATACGGAATACAGATTAAAGAGATATAGGACAGGAAAGAAATATAGATTAGTGTATAGAGGTACTGTACAGGAAAGAGATACAGAATACAGATTCAAGAGATATAGTATAGGAAAGAACGACAAATTACGCATATTACCGTTTTTTTCTCGTTCAGACCATATGTCGTTAAAACAGAATAAAATAATACAGAATGCATGTTTAACGACACCCCAGCACGCAAAAAACATCGGCTATTGGATGTCTGTGTTAAAATCACAACCGATTCAAAATTGTATGTTAAAGAATGCGACGCTCACTACGTTTTGCCCTATTTGTTTATTGATTGGCCTAAACATTTCAATGGAGGTGTCAAATATCCGTATATTAATGTGGAATATCACAGTTAGAATCCACATACGTTTTAAATAATTCCATATTCAGTAGGGTTATTGTTTTCTTTTTCTGCGCGCGCGCGTGTGTATATATGTGTATATTTTGTGTCTGTGTTGTGTGTGCGCTCGTGTTGTGCCTGTGTGTTCTCATTTTGTCTGTGTTGTGTGTGGTTGTTTGTGATGTTTGTGTTTGTGTGTGTGTGCGTGTGTGTACGCGCGAGTGTGTATATAGACATACGTACCTCAGTGTTTGGTAAACACAACACAGAACAACAGCTAGACGGACCATATGAATAAAAGGCGGATTCTGCATCATCCAACAACTAATCTACACTGTAGTATGTAACCACTTTCATATGGATATTTAACGGCGTATTAGATGCCATCAATATTTTAAGAGAGAACTAGTATGGTTGATTTAACTGCAATATGAGGTCAACCCAAGCTACATTTGATGTCGTTGGAAACGTAATTGCTTCTTTTTTGCATAATTAAAATCGTCACTTAGCCGCATTAGTGCAACAATAATGGTATCCGTTTATTTGAAGGATACTTTTGTGTTTGCCGAATGTTTCGTTGCTATGATATATACGTACTTAAAACCTTTTCTTTTTTTTGTCAAAAACATGTTCTTCTTTCACATAATCAACCTAGTAGAGTACATCTGTGATCACATACACATTGCATGTGGTTGTGCCCGGCCTAAATCATCTATTTTGCTTTAAAATCCAAGATGGCCACCAACATTCTCTTTAACAATACGATGCTCGTCCCTGGTGGTCGTATTTGGTCACATTTGGTAAATAGCATATGCATGTCTATCCGACGCGTGTCTCTGTGTGTGTGTGCCTTTGTGCATAGCAACTCGCGGCGGACTGGGGTTGGAGGGTGTAACACAATAGTATAATTTGTTATACTTTACAAGTGCCTTTTACTAGATGAAGAAAACTATTTTAGTCTGTCCACCCCCCACGTACATCTGGGGACGAAAATGTAGGGAATTTTTGTATGGTTCTATTCCATATAATAAAGAAAAAAATCTGGCTTATTCCCCACCCCACCCCATCAACTGAGAACTGTGCTCCCAACTGTTCTTTCCTCTCCGAATATCATTCGTTCTGGCTTGTCCCCTATTTAATGTATGCTAGGTACGGTCCTGGTGTGCGCGCGT
This sequence comes from Gigantopelta aegis, assembly GCF_016097555.1. NCBI lineage: Eukaryota > Metazoa > Mollusca > Gastropoda > Neomphalida > Peltospiridae > Gigantopelta > Gigantopelta aegis. The sequence goes on along the minus strand of NC_054712.1, from coordinate 44,958,678 downwards.
GTATGTGTATTTTCTTTTAACAAAGGGTAGCGGGCACAAAGTGTCTATTGATTGCATGCAATTGTACAAACGGATTATATTTATTTAGTGGCGGTGCGTAGCCCAGTGGAAAAGCAGTCGAACTTGTTACGCGGTCGGTCTGAGATCGAGCCCCGTCGGTGGCCCATTCGCCTATTTCTCGTTTCAGCCAGTGCACCACGACCGGCATATCAAAGACCGTAGTATATGCTATCATGTCTGTGGTATGGTGTATAGATGTATTTGGCATATCTAAATATTTTACATTTCAGTACTTGAACTTTTCATACTAAGAAAAGTCAAATGTAAATGATCTTAATCATGGTTCATACACTTTAGTATCAGACATATCCATGACGTTCCATAATTTTCATTAATAATAAACTTAGACATTGCATAGTTTTTATCTACAGGCTGCAAGAGTATAAATTAAATAATCAGTATTTTCAAACTATGGATTAAAGAAACCAGATACAGCATGAAATAATTATGACCCACTTAACAAAGTTTTCTTCTTCACATACCTGCACTTATGGTTTATTACTAGTGTAATGTATATATGTGTAGCTAGCAATTGCACTAATTGTATCAATTTCAATATACGTATTGCATACAGTATTCACACCAGGTTTGCTTCATGTTTAATGTATGATCACAGCTATGCATGTATTTGATAGTATACAAAACATACCTATCTGATATTTACATTTTCAGTGCAACATTATTTTTAATGCCATGCTAATTATGATAATGTAGTCACAACATACTCCCCCCCCCAAAAAAAAAAAAAAAAAAAAAAAAAAAAAAAACAAACCCAAATGTATTATGCTTAGAAAATTAAATCATCAGGCTTAACAAGAGAAGACAAGACAAGACTTTATTTACACTCGGGCTGTTAAACAACGGCATAGGAGGAATATACACATAAACATTTTGTTATATACACGTGACAAGATGGTTGACAGTAAATACATTAATTACAACACATACACAAACACATACAATCACGCACATCAATATATTATGTAATAATACAGATATCTGATACAGATATACGGGTATCCAAGTACGTATAAACGAATATATTGTTAAACTTGTGTATGGTGCAGTGGATAATGATAATATTTTGTTAAAAAAGCAGTCACTGATGTTGCTACATCTTCCCAAAATATTTTAGATATGCTAAAAACAATACAATAAAATATGAAACAAAAACCCCCACCCATACCTCTCCCCCCAAAAAAAACCCCAACAAAAAACAAACAAAAAAACCCCCAGAAGAAAACACTTTATTAAAAACTAAATAAATCAATCAATTAAATATATTAAGAATTTCAGTTTCAGAATAGTTATTTAAATAAATTCTGGATTATAATTTGGAAAGTATTTTATTCTTATGGAAACCTATTTTAATAGTTGCATATTAAACAATGAGGCATGGTCCAACAACTTTTAGAGTCGATAGCAAAAACAAACACATTTTTTCTGTTATGCCTTAAGTATTTCATTAAAATACGCATTGTTAAACAAGCTCTTCAGTCTTTTGAGAATAATCAACACTAAAAAGCAAATTAATATAACAGCACATTTTAAGTTACATGCATATAGTGTTAAACAACACCCGTTTAAGAAAAATAGCCTTCGTCAATTCGCAAACACCTGTGATCATCACTGTTTTGAAAGTCATAACAACTGTACTTATTCAAATTATCTCTGTCCGGTGCTAGTTTTGATTTAGTAAACTAGTCTGAGAATGGCAGTTCTCTTTTGGCGGTACAAGTAGGGCGACATTTCAAGTAAATAATCTGCTCTGGAGTGGCTGTCCTCCTATAGACGAGGCACAAGACATATATTCATAGAATCAACCACTATATTCCCAAATGCCCATTCGACACTGCATTGTGTAGATATACGTCCCTGAACCCGTATTACGGTTTTGTCGTTCAGATTTGTTTTGTCACAGAATCGATCCGTTATGAAGTCTATAACTATTCTTTGTGCAATATCTCATCTTCTGAAAAAAGATCCCCTTTTCTGTTCGCACAGTGGCGGACAAAGTAATATGTGCAACCAATAGCTCCACAACACACTTATGAACAGCTGTTTATACCTAGTTGGTAGGGTTTAAGCACCCGAGGGTGATAATTACCTAACCTTTTCCATATGATTAAGTAGCTAAATTTTGACAAACATAGTTGCAAATTGTAATGTATTATTTCATTTGCATTTGTATATGTGTATCTTAAATTAAGCCGTGTCCTATTCAGCCAAAGAATATGTATATAAATATATATATATATATATATATATATATATATATATATATATATATATATATATATATATATATATATATATATAATTTTGTATTGTTAGCTTTGATAAACAATGCAAAACTCGACTATTTCTCAATAGTTGTTTCACAAACCGGACTGATCACAATTGGTTTGTTAATTCACCCAAAATGCGTCATATTGTGTTACCTACACCTAAAACTGATAAACGTATCAAGAAAAACAGCACTTAGATAGTTAAATATTAATTAGAAATTCATATAGAATATTGTTTTAGCACAAAGACACATGACATTATGAGACCGAACCTAAATCATTCTGTATGTTAGATCAATATGTCAATTGTTAGAGAACTGAATACATGTTTTCACGGGATGGAATGACACGTTTTGCTTATTGTGCAAAATTATCGTTTTCTGTTGCACATTTTACAATACACACTTCAACACCCAAACACCACGTGTTTTAAAATTTGCATTATGGACGGGGTAAACCTCACTTCGACCTGGCCGGGAAAAAACGCTGTCGCTACTTCATGGGCTACTCTTTTGGATTAGCAGCAAGGGATCAATGAGCATATATTTAACACCAAACACAGATTCATTTAATGAAATGTTTTGAAATATTTATCTCTGGGATATATGTCCCCACCCAGGTTATTGCCACACAACCGAGCAAATCCATGGTAGGGGGAGACAATCCCGAATTAATTGATGTCTGGAACCACGTTCCGACCAAGGTGAAACGTACCAATCCTATGGTCGAAGGAGACAATGCCGAAATGACTATTATTATTATTAATGAATGTTTTTGTTACGTAAATGAGCATGCCCAAGCCACAACCGCTAGAATTCCGCAATCAGGCCTTGAATAACCAATCAATAAGTTAATTATCATACTGAAAAGTTCAGTCTTTTGTCCAAAGTGAATTAAAACACTGAAAGGTTCTATCTTCGACTTATCCTTCAAGTGGTAAATTATAACACCCAAAAGTTCACTCTTCTGTTCAAAGTGAATTTTAAATACACTGAAACGTTCAATATTTTAGTCCAGGAAATACATCATAACAGTGGGATCGATCCCCGTTGGTGGGTTCATTGGGCTATTTCTCGTTCAAGCCAGTGCACCACGACTGGTATAACAAAGACTGTGGTATGTGGTATCATGTCTGTGCGTTGGTGCATATGAAATAGTCCTAGGTATTAAGACTATATGTCAAAATTACCAAATGTTTGACATCCAATAGCCGAAGATTAATAATGAATGTGCTCAAGTGGTTTCGTTCAACGGAACAAACTTTTGGGTTCCAGGTCAGGTCATATCATACATAAGACAACGTATCGGTAACCGATAAACACTAGGACTGTTTCTACTACCGATGGGAATGGTTTTTGACGATGCGCCTGTGATGTAAACACATCAGTAGAAACTAATTTCTATAGTTATCCATAGCAGTGATTGTTTTAGGAGCCATTGCAGTGGTAAAACAATCGCCCCATGCGCGGTCAGTCTAGGATCGACCTCATCGGTGGACATGATGGGGTTTTTGTCGTTCCAACCAGTTCACTACGACTAGTATAGTAAAGACAGTGGTCTGTGCTATTCTGTATGTGGGATTTTGCATATAAAATATTATCTGCTGCTAAAGGAACAATGTAGGTGGTAACCTCTCTAAGTCTATGTAAAAAGTACAAAACTTCTAAGGAATGCAGTAAATTGAATTTCAGGACATCTAGTTTTCAAAATGTTCCTGGGGAGCATTCCCGAACGCCCAAGAAACTTTGCTTTGCGCCTTTAGTTTCAGTCTACTTGCTACCGCCGTGCCTGTCACGCCATGTCAAATATCGGGAACAGAGAAAAGGACTCTTATTAGGGTATTTTATATGACATTTTGCGCCATTCAAGTTATAGATGGAAAGCGGAAGTAGGAAGGAATTATTTAACGACGCACTCAACACATTTTATTTACGGTTATATGGCGTCGGACATATGATTAAGGACCACACGGGTACTGAGAGAGAAAACCCGTTGTCGCCACTTCATGGGCTACTCTTTTCGATTAACAGCAAGGGATATTTTATATGCACCATCCCACAGACAGGATAGTACATACCACGGCCTTTGTTACACCAGTTGTGGAGCACTGGCTGGAACGAGAAATAGCCCAATGGGTCCACCGACGGGGATCGATCCCAGACCGACAGCGCATCAAGCGAACGCTTTACCACTGGGCTACGTCCCGCCCCGAAATCAGAAATGTTACTGAAGATACAAAGGAAAATAGAAGAAGAAAAATCCCAAATAGTATAGCACAATGTAACGCATTTTATTATGGCCTGCACGTATAACATAATTAAGTGCAGGCTGCCTGTCGGACAAATTAAAAAAAACAAAAAACCGACAACCCCAAAACAACAACAAAAAACCCCGAGAAACCCCCCCAAAAGACAAGCATAAAAAAGAGAAACAAATACTTAAACAAACAACATCTACATTTCGAATAACAATTCATGTAAATTATGCCTCAAATTGGGAATCTATAACATTGACAGAATTCAGAAACGCAATTGTTAAGAAACACCACTCCCTTCAATCAGTACCTGGTAACGCAACACAAAGTGTACACAAACACACCTTATTGAAGGCATGGGTGAAACAGTTGGATATTGTACACACTGTACATAAATACACCTTATTCAAAGCACGAGTGAAACAGTTTGATGTATACAATGGCATGCTGAAGAATGAACGTATCTCAAGTAGTTTGGAGTTCCTGTTATCTCTCTGCCGGATGCATCGGACTCAAACACGATTTTTGTAGCTACTGTTTTGTTGTTAAAAACGTCAATATACAAACAATACGAAAAGTCGCACCGCGAAAAAAACAACAACAACAAATCCGCAAGGACATCCAAAAACATAAAAAAGCAACAACGAAACTAGTCAACAAAACTATGATGGAAACCGGACAGACAGTCCACCGAGTTAATAACATTTGAGCAAGCATTGGACTAATGTTATATATATATATATATATATATATAGAGAGAGAGAGAGAGAGAGAGAGAGAGAGAGAGAGAGAGAGAGAGAGAGAGAGAGAGAGAGAGAGAGAGAGAGAGAGAAGAGAATAAAGCCACCAGGTATATTTTATATTGGTATGGTGAATATAACTCCGTTGACAACACATCAACAATATTAATAATTTAAAAACCCCATATTAAAACCCTAAACAAACAAACAAAACAAATAAACAACAAAACAAAACAGAAACCAACAACAAACAAATCAAGAAACCAAATACAAAAAAAGAAAAGAAAATCCTCTAAAAGTTAAAACAAAATCCACAGCAACCCCCAAAAACATAAACTCCAATAACAAAAATATCAAAGGCCATGGCATGTGCTATCCTGTCTGTGGGATGGCTCCTATAAAACGATCCCTGGATTTCCTCTCTATGACTGTTAAAATCACCAATATTTTGGTGTTAATAAACAAAACAAACTTTATCGTTTTCTCGTGAATACAGTATAATATTATATATAGTATTGGTCCAGATATTGTCAAATGCGTGTGGGAGTCCTGTTTCCAAAGCAGTGACCCAATACTGACGTATCAAAGGACTTGTTGTCAAATGCCATTCGAATCGAATGAATGAATGAATGTTTAACGACACCCCAGCACGAAAAATACATCGGCTATTGGGTGTCAAACTATGGTAAATGCAAACAAATAAAGTGATGATCAACATCAATATACAAAATCAAGATTTAAATAATAACAGTGTAAAGAACTGTGCAAAAATACAAATATCACAGATAGATACTGACTTTTACTCAAAATTTCAATTGTATCTCGAAGAAAACAAGGAGATTTGTCCTGAATTAGTCATTCTCAAAGATGTTACACCCTGCACCACGGTGAGGTTACAGCACGCGCAGGGAAACCATTCGAATCGATGCAGTAGGTTCGAATCCTGCCAATTGACACTTTGTGTTTTTAAATACTATGTGTTGTCCCGTCTATCAGAATAAGCTTTGCTGACATTAGAAAAACAACATGGCGGGTTTCCTCTGTAGACTGTATCAGAATTACCAAATATATGATTTTTTAATCAATGTGTTCTATCGGTGTCGGTAAACAAAACACCCATTTGACTGTCTTTTTTTTTTCAGTTTAATTATGTATCGTATAATTTTATTGTACACCTAGCGACACGAAGTGAATGTAACTTTTGCGCATTTATTGAGTGTATGAACTAAATTCACAGCGACGGAAGTGAGCAAGATAAGATAAATTCTTTCCTGCCAGAATTTCTACAATAATCCATAGTATATATTGATATCCGTCTGACGCAAAGGAAGTCTTTTTCAAGTTGTTCCGCTCGGGTTGACACAGCACGACAAATACACCATTTCGTCCTCAGCTATTGTGGTTCTTTTTTACGGGTCAATGGACACACTTAACGAGAGATAGTGTTTTTGTTCAGACGTAATGTGCGCTATATATTTAATACGTTTTATTATGCGTTTCGTGTGATTTGCAATCTGAACAGTAAACAACGAAGACGTCGGTGAGTTTTTCGTAAATTGGTTAGTTTGTAATGTTCTTTCTCTAGCACTAGTTTGTGTTATTCTAGTGTTATGCTAGATCTAAGTTTATTAAATTGCATTGCAGTGAATTATAGCTGCGCTATGTATGCTATATCTGTTTTATATCGGTCCGATTTGTTACGCTTGTTGTATTTTATCATATAATGTTGCAGTGCATTATAACAATGTTATGATGTTTTGTATTTTGTTATGTAATAATAGTGTATTTTATTATATAATGATAGTTTAGTAGAATATGTAATAATTAGGAATATGTGTAGGCATAATTGTTGGCATGCAGTCATGTATTTATGTATGTATATATGTATGTGTGTTCTAGCTAGGATTGTAATGGGGCAGATGTTAATTTAATTGTAGGACATTTTTAACGCGAAAATCATATTTCTGTAGGCAAGTGCTGCATAGGATCAAATTTTAGATATTCATAAAAAACATATATGTAGGTATATCCATGCTTCTTTTTAAATTACTAAACGTTGTTTCTTCGGGGGAGGGAGACAATCAATTTCTAAAACCAAACTTATTCTTAAATTTGGAAGTTTGATGAAAAAGTATTCATCGACTAATGTACTAAATATAGACACTATTAAAAACCTCGTTCCAGCCAATGCACCATGACTGGTATACCAAAGGCTGTGGTATGTGCTATCTTGTCTGTGGGATGGTGTATATAAACGATCCTTTGCTACTAATGGAAAAAGGTAGCGGGGTTTTTCTCCAAGATTACATTTCAAAATTACAAAATGTTTGACATCCTATAGCCGATGATCAATAAATCAATATACTCAAGTGGTATCGTTAAATAAAGTCAAAGTTTAACAATTAAAATGTTTTACAAAATGTTGGATCACCTAAACAATCCTTTATTATTTTTTTCTATTGTATATAGTATTTATTCCATTTAATACTATCCACAAATTAATTTAAAATAAATAAATGAAATAATTAAAATAAATAAAGAAATGAAAAATAAATAAAATAATAACAACATTATTAGAAATACATAAAAAGACATAAAGAGATAAATGAACAAACAAATAAAAAAATTGGCATGTGGATATATTTGCAACAAGTTGCTCACTGTATTTAATTTGGGACACTTAAAACGGCTATTATTGCAGGCCAAGGTCTAGATACATTTCATTAAATAGCTTTTTGCAGACATGCTTTTTATCAAAACTAGTTTACTAGGATGTCATTAATGTCTCATTGTTAAAACTATTATGCATCTTTATCAAAATAAATTTCGCATTTGATGTTCTGTCGAAATATATCATGATGGTCTACTTACAACAAAGTGATTGCTAGGTGGTGTGTGGTTAAGTGTGTGGCGGTGTGAGGATTACTTTTCAATCAAGCGTGTTAAAGGGACATTCCTGAGTTTTCTGCAATATTTAAGATGTCATCGACTAACAGAGACTATTTAACGATTGTAATTACATATCAAATATATTTTTCTGCACAAAATATTAGTGGCTGTATATTGAACGTGTTTCTGATCGTTCTAATATTTATACTAGGCAAAATCCAGTTTGGGCTTCTTACAAATATTAAGACGACTAGAAACACATTGACTATACAGAGTCTGATATTCTAAACAAGAACATATATGTAACATGCAAGTTTAATCGTAGATATATTTTATTAGCCGGAAACATCTTACAATGAAGCAAAGTCAGGAATGTCCCTTTAGGACTGTGACCAAACAATATATTGTCAAACGTTTCTTAGTTGGGAATTCAGACCCGTAAAAACACTGTACACGCTTTGAGAGGGAAATATGATTAGAGTTAAGTATACATTTGAGAGAAAGTGGTTGTATTAATTTTGATATTATACAATAAAGAGGTTATTCCTTCCTGTATTTCAGTATCGTCAATGCCACATATTAGGAATAAAAATAACAGGTATTCCTAATATAAGAGAATTTAATAGCTAGCATGTCCAGTCTAATCAAAGTATGTGACATGTTTCAGATCATACTTTGAGAATGTAATAACTTTTCAAATTAGATGTAAATTAACCGAGATCACGGATCTACGTTTATTGATATGCAGACAATCGTACTACGGTTACACTCAATAACTGACGTATGTTTTCATATTCATAAAACAAACACTTTTAGCAACTTTACAATGTAAGCTATCCAGCGTCCAAAATGCTAAAAACGTTAAGCACTAATTATTATACTGAACAGCACTGAAAACGCACCACCAGTTGATGATAACAAATGTGAATGGTGTGTATATCACCATTAAAAATATCAATGAATAAGTACCGTCCTACTTATTAAACCATGCATGGCGACGAATAACTTACGCAAACGATTGCCTGAACACTCCATGAAACATATTGCATGTATAGCATGAAAAACGTAAATTGAATGTGCAAATCATGCTGATTGGGCTATAAAATATGGTATCCGAAAAGCCATTTTCATTTATGAAGTAGACTTTGAAGGAACGTTAAACAAGTGATAGCAAGGTTGACAGCTGAGGAACGTGAACGTGCCTTACGCATGTTTCAAGTCGACGTTTCGAGTAGAGTCATCACACAGCGATTTGTATACCACCATTCAACAATCACTACAGGAGATATCAGCAGACAGGAACCACCAGGGACAACGACGTGCTATGACACCACGACAAGATCGCCATATTATTTGCTTCCATATTCGTGATCGAACGCTGCACAATCACGTCATTCCCTTCTTTCATCAGCATCGGGATATGCACACATTTCAGCAAAACAACGCCCGAGCGCACACAGCATGTGTTACAACACAGTATCTAGCGAACACTAATGTCCCTTTGCTTGAATGGCCAGCACTGTCCCCTGAGTTATCGCCAACAAAGCATCTTTGGGGTTACTTTGGTCAACGCATCTCATGTTGTCCACAAATGAATAACCTGAAAGAACTGGAAAACGCACTACAGCAGGAGTGTAATGCTATCCCCCAGAACACTATTCGCAGACTTGTCGGGTCGATGAGAAGACGTTGCATGGCTTGCATTGCTGCAGATGGTGGCCATACGCGCTATTGACTTTTCATTGTGACCCCACGTTTCTTTCATATGTAGATGAATTAAAACTAATCAATGATTTGTTTGTTATCATTATCAATCATCCATCTATTGCTGTTCATAGCAAAAACATTTATTACTTAGGTATTCTTTTCGAAATCCAAACATTTCTTGGTGGTGCCTTTTCAATGCTGTTCAGTGTATTTAAGTATATTAAAGTGTGACGTCATTTCTATTCGAAACGTCATTTGAATATCGAGTAATGGCTGACTGGAATTAACGTTGTGTATAGGGTTAACAAAATGACGTTGTATTAAGCTTGAGATTAAACAATGTAACAACGATTTTATTATGTTCATAGTTTTGAATTTTCCATTCAGTTTTGTTAGATTAACCATACATTTAGTATTAATTTGTACTATATGTCAGGTTTTAGAAAACAATTCCACATCCTTTCAAATTCCAAGCACCGAATATTCCAGTACCTTTTAGCAGCTGGTGCTTTATAGAATATTTTGGTACTTTCTAGAATCTTCCAATGGCTGCTATGTTTTAGTTATTTCTAGAATGTTCCTGTATGTTTTAGAATGTTTCAGTGCTGTCAAGAATGTTCTACTGCTGCCCCAGATGGTGTATATATAGCCCTATACGTGCATAGGTCAACTTAGTATTTTTCATTTGTGCAATGTCTTCATCACGAAGCTGCTTACATTCTGACGGTTCATTTTGTTATGTTTGTGGATTCTACATTGACCTAAGGCAGATAAAGCATGGCATCAAAGTATCTACGAAATGTGCACAAGCTTATGAATTATATTTTGGCATGAAGATTGGGGTTCAAGACGAATCATGGGCTCCACACGTAGTTTGTGGTACATGTCGATCGAATTTGGAGGAATGGATGCGAGGTGACTGCCGCTCAATGCCCTTTGCCATACCCCGAATATGGAGACAACCACAGAACCATGTGAATGACGGCTACTTCTGTATGGTGGATATTTCAAGATGCAAGAACACGAAAAATTTACATTATATCACATATCCAGATATTCCATCATCTATTGCTCCAGTTCCACACTCTGAAGAACTGTCTGTCCCGAGACCGCCTGCTAAAGATTTGGAGAGTGAAGGTGAACATTTTGAATCTGAAGAATCTTATTTTGGTCATACTGACAAACAAAAGAAGCAACCACACTTTCCAAACCAGCAGGAACTGGATGATTTGATTCGAGATCTCGGGCTGACGAAGTCTAATGCAGAGCTTCTAATATCAAAACTGATGGAGTGGAAACGTTTTGACAACAGTTGTCGAACTACAGCTGCTAGTAAAAGTCCTGAAAGGTTCCTTAAACTATTTTTCGGTGAAAGATGATTTATGTTTCTGTAATGACATTGAGAACTTGTTTCAAGAACTGAGTATTGGTCAATAACCAAATGATTGGCGGCTTTTCATAGACAGTTCCTCCCGAAGTCTAAAATGTGTTCTTCTGCACAATGGTACCCAGTATACATCTGTGCATATAAAGGAAAACTACGAAAATGTAAAATTTCTTCTGGAAACTATAGTCTACAACGTGTACAAATGGCATGTCTGTGGCGATTTCAATATGATTAGCTTCTTAAAAGGACTCCAAGGAGGCTATACACACTGGTAAAAGACACTGGCCTCAAAGAGAACATTTTATTCCAGGCATACATAATGTGTAGTACCAGCCCTTGGTTGTATCAGAGAAAGTACTTATACCTCCGCTGCATATCGAAGTTAATTTGGGCTTGTCAAACGGTTTATGAAAGCACTGAGCAAAGAAGGCGAAGCTTTCAAATAGATTTCCAACATGTTTCCACATCTGTCAAAAGCCAAAATCGAATGTGGTATTTTCACGGGACCATATGCTTCAGTCACAAGAATTTGAAGAAAAAATGACATCAAAGAAACGAAACGCTTGCAGGTCGTTTAGAGAAGTGGTTGAACATGTCCTTAGGAATAACAAAAGTGGGAATTACGAACAGTTAAAGGGACATTCCTGAGTTTGCTGCAATTTTGAAGATGCTATCGACTAACAGAGACTTCTTAACGATTGTAATTAAATATTAGTGGCTGTATATTAAACGTGTTTCTGATCGTTCTAATATTTGTACTAGGTTAAATTTAATTTAATTTCCTAAAAAATCAGGTTTGGGCTTCTGACAAATATTAAGACGACCAGAAACACATTGAATATACAGACACTGATATTCTAAACAAGACAATATATTTAATATGTAAGTTTAATCGTAGAAACATTTTATTAGTCGGAAACATCTCACAATGCAGCAAGCTCAGGAATGTCCCTTTAATAGAAAAGTTGATAAAGACTTATGAAAAGCTTGGATGTCGGATGTCTTTGAAAGTGCATTTTCTCCATTCTCACTTCAATTTCACCAAGATATATCAACTATGGACAGAAGATATCAAGGGAAATGGGACTGCAACATGATGGGTGACTGTAAGGGTTAGGACGTGATGACTCATCATGTCATCAAGTTCGAAAAACTGTTCATTTTTTATTTGTAATCTTTGCTATTGATTTATACCTGTATAGTAGAACATGCAGAATAAATATGTAATATGTGTGTTAATAAATGCTATTTAACAAGCCATCAATATGGTGTTCTGTATATGTCTTTGGAGCGAAAACTTCATAAATTCGTAAAACATTTCCTAAAAATTGTGGAAGTGAGATTCTGTAACTAAAACTAACACGCTAGAAGAAGTAGTGATATATTTCGTTTTTGTAATCAGTACACATTAACTAAACATAATCAACACAATTGACATAACTAAGAACTGAAAACATCCGATAGATTGTGTTATATGATGGATATAGCATTACTCACGTATGTTTTAGTATCCTCATTATCATATTTTAGGAATACAGCTAATGTATTATGCTCTCATGATACAATTTGTATTCTTAATATATTATATTGACGATACGGAAACACACACTAGTAATAACCTTTCCATGTTCTCTCTGTGTGTGCGTCTCTATGTGTGTGTCTGTATGTGTGCTTGTGTGTGTGTGTGTGTGTGTGTGTGTGTATACATACATACAATTACTTACATACTGTATTGACGTGATGGTTGCAAAATGAGTAACATAGAATAATGATCGTGCAAAATAAACAATAAGTATTTATTAATTGACTGATTGCTATCAAATTCCGAAGGCAATACGTTTTGGGTTATTTTGATGTAGATTCAGTCTCATGCCCTTAATTTGTAACATGGCAATTTATGGTTTTTCACCCTATTAAATCAACCATTTCTTCATGATGTGTGGTGCCGTTTACAATGTCAGAGATACCAGGGCCGTAGCTAGGATTTTTTTTTAGGGGGGCAACTGAGTAGTTAATAGTCTAAAACTCCTTAAAGAGTCAAGGATTGTTTCCTTGTCTCTCCCCCCCCCCCCCCACCACCACCACACACACACACTAGCTACGGCCGTGGATACATCGATGGTGTTTACAAACCAAAACTGCAACAAGCTTGCATTTGCTGCACAGACGAGAGACGCCGGAAAATGTGCCATAACAGTATCCAATGTTATAAAGTTTTAAAACATTGATTTTTTTTTGATTTTTTTTACTTTTAGTATGATGAATTTATGAATTACGAAGATTCCACAGGAACAATACACAGTCAGATATACAGTCCATCCGTTTATCTGTGGATTTACTACAATCTGGATCAAGAAGATTTCATTTGATCGGAAGAAGAGGATTTAATTGTTAAGTGATGCCGTCTACAGCAGTTATACTTCAAATGCGATTAGCTGTTGTTCTCTGTTGCGTTTTCCCAACATACAGGTACGTTTAAATATGTCAATGTAATAATACACAATAAAACATGTATAAATATATGTTTACACTACATACTCGTCCATAAAACCAAATCTTGAATGTATCATTGTATAAATTTGACGAAGTCAAAAGACGAGATAGATGTATTATCTATCATAGAACCATACTTTCTGTGACCCGATAACACTACATGTATCTTGGACTGAAATTTAGTTTATTGCTTTTGCAAAACAAATGGTTTAGGCACAAGGTTCACAACATGTTAGGCATTTTCCATAATACATACACATCGCAACAGCATTTATTTATATTCTGCAATTTAAATATGAACGTAAATGAATAGTATTGAAAGAGATAAAGGAAGAAGGAAAGAAAGCATGGTAAAAAACAATAGAAATTATATATGTTCGATAATCAGACAGGACGTTTGTTACAATCAAAACACAGAACAAGATATACACTATTCGCCATGTTCCATTTATATATTTATGTACATGAAGAAATTATTTAATGACTCTTCACCGAGAACACATGTACCGCTTAAAACCAATTGTAAATATATACGTATCTAATGGATGTGATGTCATTTGCATTCGATACGTGTTTGCAGATTTGTTTTAATGAACTTGCATTTTTGTGGTGTTACAAAACAATATACCACTATACATTTAAAACAAATCTTTGAGTTTATTCTATTTAATTACACTCGATGTGAAACTATTTTAAAGCGAGGAACGCTCCAGCCTGGCCACTTCGTTTATAGTCATGGCATTCATACGCCTGACACTGATAACCTGCTGACCAAATTTGTAAAACACCTTTACCAATACAATGGCTAGACATCAGCTTACTTCTGCGTTGCGACTATGTTGCATATGGTTTCTAATAAACAAAATACTGTATTTCAAAGCCTGTTATGCCATTATTATGAAATTCGTGAATAATGTGTGTATCTGACGAGCATAAAGTTCACGTTGTGTTATACAAGTGTTATGAGGTCACGACCTGGTAAAATGTAAGTTGCTAGTATGATAGAGAATGGATACTATGGTTGCTTTTTTTCCAGTATACAATTCCAGCAATAATTGTTAAACAGCCAAACTAAATAATTTGTTTAATAACTTACTATGGTAGCAAGGACTTTTAAAAAAAAATATTTATTATGCTAAATTATCCATTAAATATCTGCATCTCCGATACCTTCACTTTTATATCTACTTAGGTTCGTTCAACAATTACGTCACACTTTGGGGGGGGGGGGGGGGGGGGGGGGGGGGGTCGTGGGATGAGTACAAAACACGAGGGAAGAAGGGTGACAATTTCAAATTACGTAACATTCCTAAAATCTTAATTTATTTTATTCCTTTGTTAAAAATAAAAATGCATTAATAATTTAGTTTTTCCTGATTTTTAAAATTTATTAATGTCAAAGAAACACATCGAAAACACACAAAAACTAAACAATTAGTGTTGGCCGAAAAACACCTCCGCGTATACGTGAATCGTGTATATAACGAAACAAATGATACCCAATTTATATCTTTAATTTCAGCAACATCAGACAGTTCTATTGGATTAAGAATTCCACATATGATGACGTTACAATCACTGACAAGGTGATATATTCTGTAAATGACGTCAGATCGGAAATGATTTGCACGATTAAATGCGCAGACGACCAAGTCTGCATTTCGTTTTCGTACAATTATTTGGATCTAGCCTGTCATCTGCATTCAGCGCGATTCACCAATGGCGCAAGTTATCTACCTTCACCAGGGTGGCGACATTTTTCTTCTATCCCAGGTAAACCAAAATCATTGTTATATATCTTTCTTTGTCCTTATTACACCAAACTTAAACTAGACATTCAGTATAACTTCTTGGATATGCATGTATGGAAATGTGCCACAGGTATCAGCCGAGTGGATAGTTAAAAGTGTTTTGGGTTTTTTTAACGACAACACATTGATTAATTAATCATCGGCTATTGGTTGATTGAATGTTTGTTTAACGACACCCCAGCACAAAAATACATATCGGCTATTGGGTGTCACAAATGGTAAGTATATGAACATATTTATATACACTCATGTAAAACCACAGTGTAAGGAGCTGTGGGGGGTAAGTATAATACAATATATAAAATCAAGTTAAGTATATCTTAAAATTTTGTATAGAAGTCAAAGTGTTTTAAAAACTTTACAATTAACATTGGATGGAATTTAAATGATTCCAAAACATTTCTGTTGCCAAATATATCATTTCTTGTCGGCTTGAGATGATCACACTCCACCAAAATGTGCCGCACAGTCAGTGTACACTGACAGTGTTCACACTGAGGAGGAGGGTCCTTCTTTAAAATAAATGAATGCGTCAAATATGTATGGCCGATGCGGGCACGGCATAAGACTACTTCATCCTTCCTGCATCGCCTGTAGGATGACTGCCACTCTCCCAGGACTGCCTTGACAGAATGAAGCTTATTCGCAACCGCACCGTCCCAATCATCTTGCCAAGTCGAAAAGATATATTGGTTAATATGAAATTTAAAATCACTGTAGGGGACACCAACATGGACACGAGGCAAGTTCAAAGCAGACTTGGCAGCAACATCTGCCTTTTCGTTACCCCTAATGCCAACATGGCTGGGTACCCAACACAGTATAACATCTTTATTGGCAATTGATAAAAAGACACACTTTCGTATCACCATCCCAACTAAGGGGTGCTCCAATTTCATGTACTGTAGAGCTTGAAGACAGGAAAGTGAGTGTACAAATAATATACTTGGATGCATATGAATCCTTAATCTGTTCCAGGGCTTTAATGATTGCCCAAATTTCAGCAGTAAAGATTGATGCTGAATCGGGCAATCTCATGGAAATTATTGTGTCTGATGGAAACACTGTAGCACAAGCCACCGAATTCCCATCCCGTGATCCGTCTGTGTAAACAGGAATGTAATCACAGTACCGCTCTTGGATTTCCATGAAATGTTGTTTATAAATAACTGCATCTGTGCGATCTTTTTTTAGATGCACAAGATCGAATACAATTTTTGGTGGTTTGATACACCAAGGTGGCAAAATAAAATATGAAGGCGTTTCCAAAATGTCTGTTAAATCAATGTTGGAAACTGATAAAAACTGCTTAATGCGAAGACCAAATGTTCGAATCGCATTCGGTTTCGCATCAAATAACTTCATATATTTATTATCAAACACCGCATTGTGTGCAGGATGTTTTGGCATTGATTTAATCTTTGTAGCATACTGCAGAGAAAGCTTTGCACGTCTAGCACCCAAACTAGGTTCGTGTGCATCGACGTACAAGCTCTCCACAGGAGATGTTTTGAAAGCACCAAGACAAAGCCTAAGTCCCTGGTTGTGTATAGGATCTAGCATTTGCAAGTAAGACTTACGTGCTGACCCATACACAATGCACCCATAATCAAGTTTAGACCGAACTAAAGATCTATAAAGTCGGAGCATAACCTTTCGGTCTGCTCCCCATTCAGTCTTACCAATAACCTTTAAGATATTGAGGGCCTTTAAGCCCTTCTTTTTTACATACTGTAAATGAGGAACAAAAGATAGCCTCCTGTCAAAAATAACCCCCAGAAATTTGGTCTCCTCCACAACTGGAACCGGAGTTTTGTCCAGAAACAGCTGTGGATCTAAATGGTGACCTCTTTTCTGGCAGATATGCATACAGACTGTTCATCGGCTATTGGATGCCAAACGTTTGGCAATTCTGACATGTAGTCATCAGAGGAAACCTGCTATTGGATGCCAAACGTTTGGCAATTCTGACATGTAGTCATCAGAGGAAACCTGCTACATTTTTTCTAATGCAGCAGGGGATCTTTTATGTACACTTTCCCTCAGACAGGAAAACACATAAGACAGTCTTTGATCAGTCATGTTGCACTGTATGGAATGGGAAGAAAAAAACCCAACACAATCAGTTTAATGGATCCAACCAAAGGGTTCAATCCTGCGACGCAAACATCTCAAGCGATCACTCACCCGACTGAGCTAAATCCCCCCTAGTGGAAACAGATGCAGCCCTAGGAATCAAATCATCTTGAGACAGCAGTTTAATTCAAACATTTTAATAATAACAAAATAAATACCTGAATCAATTTTGCAACGGCCTTTTGCAGCAGTATTGTCGACTCCTGTCGCGAATTTAGAGTTGCAGGCAATACTATTAAAGGTACTTCGCCCTCGAAATAATCTGTCCAATATTTCCGTAATATACTTAGAGTTCGTTGCCTGAAATAGTATTCTATTCACGCCCGTGTGCATATTTCGACGTCATTGTGCTTACGTAAGCTGCAGAATGTGTTTGGCGTTTGAACAGCTGCGCGCTAATAACTGAAAGTTCTCCCACAGACGGAGTTGGAACCATATATCGTGGTTAAGAACAGCCCTTCTCTGTTGACAAAACAGCTTGCAGTGATTCATGCTGCAAATACTCACAACGTCTTTTGAAATCAATATTGTGCAAATACAGCACTGAATATGTTAATGGTACATTTATAATGGCCATATGTTTACGACTTCTATTACACATTTAAACAGAATAATACACGAGTGGCCGTTAGATATCAGTAATCTCACAATGAGTTGTTTTAAAATGTATCTAACGAGCAAAAGCTAGTTTGTTATGTTTTTAAACAACGAGTTGTGCAATAAATGGTATCTAACGGACACGAATGTGTTATTATATTTCTTACATATCCTCAAAAACCAGGTTTTAAGCAAATTTTAACATCTTTATCAACTAAAAGATATGTACAACCCATGATTGCCAGGTTAACTATACGTCACAGTATAGTCTATATCCACCGTGCTGGGTTTTTTTGGCATGACACATGACATTGGTGACCTACCTGGTCATCACCTAGGAGCGGTCAGTTGTATGCCTTGAAATTGCTAACACACGTATGCATGTAAACAACCCATGTGTTATATAAAATAACCAACGGGTGTGTAAGAAATGTATATATTGTTTGGTTAACGCATATCATCATAATGTTTTGTTCAGAATAAAAGACTCCTTTCGATTGTGAATTACCTTTACAACCGTTTTGGGTGAGCTTGCATCTTTAAAACAGCCCCTGCGCGTGCTGTAACCTGACCGTGATGCAGGGGTGTAAGATTCTCTTTGAGAATGGCCAATACAGCACAACATTGACGTTTTGAGTAAAGGTCAGTATCTATCTTTGATATTTGAGTTTTTGCACAGTTCGTTACATTGTGTTTTTGTTTAAATCTTGACTTTTTATATTGATGTTGATCATCACTTTATTTATTTGCATTACCATAGTTTGACACCCAATAGTCGATGTATTTTCTTTGCTGGGGTGTCGTTAAACATTCATTCATTCATTACTTTAAAAGCACCTACTGGGTTGTAGCATGCCTGCCAATATTATAAAGTAGTTCACCCCAGGACTTTATCTAATGAGTGTGGGGAAGTAGGACTGGGGAACCTCAATACATTTAAGAAAAGTACTATTTTTATTTTAAATGTGCTCCTTGTGTCTATTACTGTGCCCTCATCTCCCTACTGCCAGCCCACATATGTTACGCAAGGTACGGCCCTGGACAATCCATTACCGAAAATGCACCAGTACATTCAGGGCAATAGTCATACGTTTCCTCGTAGCTTGAACTGCTAAAATACTGATTGAAGGTGGTGCCAGTATGCGAGCACAGTACCGACAAGCCTTAATTCATATGGCTTAACCACTACAAGGTCGATGTTGGTACGGGACAGCTGGACACGTTCTGGTTTTGTTCCTTGTTTTGTCAAGCAAGCAATGTTATCCCCTCCCCATTGCCACCAGCCCCACCCCCAAAGGGAAGACAGAAGAAAAACAAAAATGAAAATCGAAATAAAGTTGTTATTTTTCATTTAGTGACACCACTAGAGCGCATTGCTTAATAAATCATCGGCTATTGACAATCATTTGGTAATAACCCCGGTATAGTTTTGCTTTAGCAGCGATGGATCTTTTATCTGTACTTTCCCACATACATATTCCCCACTTAGGATCGACATGTTAATAACAAAACAAAAATTTGAAGAAAAAAAATGATATACATTTTGTAGATGCCCGTTCTTGTCCTCTTTATGGTACGTAAATTGTTCGATATTTTGGCACAGCCATGTGAGTCTGGCATATTGTTGATACTATACAAATAATTCGGCATTGTTTGTGGGAAGTATAGGTGTCAAATTATGAATCAAATATGCATACAATATTAGGTGCGAAAGATAGGTGAATCCTCAAATTAATTGGTGATCAATATCACTTTAAACATTCAAAAGTTAAATTAAAATACAGAGTGAAAAGATGAGTAAAACGTAAATACACACACACACACACACACACACACGTGAAGACAATCAAGTAAGTGAGCGAATGATGATGCAGAAACACTATAAAACACGTTCGATTCGCATAAACGTAGCCATAGTCAACGTCTGTACTGAAACGCAAAAGCGCAATCCCCAGAGAAGCACGTGCATCATGAAGTTTTGTCACTTTGCATGCAGAACCCTCCCTTGGTCGTGGATAAAAGACCAAATCAGCAGTGATTCAAACAGACCAAATGAATGAATGAATGTTTAACGACACCCCAGCACGAAAAATACATTGGCTATTGGGTGTCAAACTATGGTAAAAGCAAACCAAATTTGATAATCAACATCAATATAAAAATTCAACAGTTAAATTAAAACACAGTGCAAAGGACTGTGTAAAAATACAAATACACAGATATATATAATTAAAATTTAGAATAAAATTCAGTATCACGTAAAAATTGTAAAATAAGTTCTGGATGGAATCGAAAGGATTCCATCACAGTTCTTAGTCCAAATATATCTTTTCGAATTGCTTTCAGATGGGTACACTCCACCAAAATATGGCGTACTGTCAGAGTACACTGACAGTGCTCACACTGAGGTGGAGGATCCTTCTTCAAAATAAATGAATGGGTCAAATAGCAAACAGACCAAATAACGACACTGTAGGTAACACAATGATGCCAAGATTGACGTCAACTCAACGCAGTAATGCCATTGGGACATTGCAAGCAGGGGCAATTCAGCAGACAGTAGCAAGGTACTTTGGCGTCTGCAGACAGACCATCTCTGCTTTGTGGACATGGTACACCACCACTCAAAGTGTTAATGACAGAGTAACCACTGCCACCGGGTATGTCATCTTCGAAATAGAACCACAACAGCAACAACCACAGCGACACAAATCCCTGGATTATGCAGCAATTCTGACCAGACTGTTCGTAATCGGCTGAGGGAGGCAGGAATTTTCCCTAGAAGACCAGTGCGATGTAACGTTTTGACCCCACGTCACTTAGCTGAGCGTCTGCAGTAGTGCCAGAAGAGGGCGAGATGGACACGTTCCAGGTGGATGACTGTTTTGTTCTCAGATGAGACTCGTTTTCTCCTGTCACGTGCTGATGAACGCACACGTGCCTATAGACGTCGAGGGGAACGTTATGCTCTAACCTGCGTGCAACAAGTCGACCGTTTTGGTGGTGTCAATGTCATGGTGTTGGCAGGAATCTGTCATGGTGGTAGGACGGCTTTTGTGCATGTGGCAGGTGCACGGACGGGCATCAGATATAGAGACGAGATCCTGCAGCATCACGTCATTCCGCACATGAACTTCAAGGTGGAATGTTTTAGCATGACAATGCCAGACCACAGGTTGCACGTGCTAGTCAGGAGATTCTGCACTGCCACAACGTCCAGACATTACCTTGGTCTGCCCGTTCATCAGATTTAAACCCAATAGAACATCTATGGGATGCACTGGATCAGCGTGTGTGCCGGAGGAATCCACCACCCCAGTGACTTCCGCACCATTTTACGGAACTGCAGCATGAGTGGCAGAACATTCCACAACGTGTTGTGCAACGTTTGATTGCTTCCATGCGTCGCCGTTGTCAAGCTGTCATCAGGGCTGGTGGTGGTCATAACCGATACTGACATTTTGTCCACCCCTATGTCACACATATGCCTGTGTACATGTTTCAGGTGGTTTCACAGAGATACTGTTTCGGACGTGTACAGAGTAATCCCCTTCCCATGGCGTCTTGAAGGTAAAATTTAAATGTATAATAGAATTCAGTATCTCAGAGAAATTTCAACACAAGTTTAAGATGGATTTCAAGAAATGGTTACATGACATTTTAAGTACCTCACGAAGCGGTTTATTTTATTTTTAAAACAGGACACTGCCCGACGGAAGATGGCTACGTTCTCCTACTAGATCTTAACCTCTGCTTCATCGCCAAAACCTCGTACCTGAAATGGCGTGATGCACGTGACGCCTGCATCCAGATGGGTTCAAAATTAATTGTATTGGACTCAGCGGACAAAAATGCAGCCGTTAGTGATTATATCAATATACACGAAGGTATTTAATTTTTATACTGTTAAGCGTATATTATACGCCCCCCCCCCCCAAAAAAAAAACCCCCCCCCCCCCCCCCCCCGAAAAAAAAAAAACACACAAAAAAACAAAAACAACCCAGAACAATGTAATAGCCAAATATATTTTACAATGTTTAATACATAATAAATCATGTGCGTTTTTTAAATCATTAAGTCGTTAATTTCATTTATTCACGCATTCGTCCATTTTTGTGTGTATCCATCTATAAATCCAGCCTTTGTGAATGGTCTAAAAATATATCACTTTAAATATCAAATATATCACCTTTTAAAATATGTAATGGGGTGTGTCTTATATAGCAGGTAGCCCATTTATAAAGCGCTCGCCTTATGTGCGATCGGTCTAGGTTCGAAATAAATGTTTTATTTAACGACGCACTCAACACATTTTATTTACAGTCATATGATGTTAAACATATGGTGAAGAACCACACAGATAATGAGAGAGGAAACCCGCTGTCGCCACATCATGGGCTACTCTTTTCGATTAGCAGCAAGGGATCTTTTATATGCACCAACCATCCCACAGACATGGTAGTACATACCACGGCTAACCGAAAGGAGTAGCCCAATTAGTGGCGGGAGGGGTTTCATATTTAATTTTCTCCGTGTCCCGTAGTTAAAATGTGTTGAAACAGGAAATGTTTAATTTAATTTACGGATATATGGCGTCTGACACATGGTTAAAGACCACTGAGAAAGGAAACTCGTTATCAACACTTCAAGGGATATTTTATAGGCACCATCCCACAGACAGCATAGCACACACCACAGCCTTTGTTATAGCAGTCGTTGATGCACTGGGTGGAACGAGAAATAGCCAAATTGGCCCACCGACGAGGATCGATCGTAGACCGACCGCGCACCAAACGAGCGCTTTACCACTGGGCTACGTCCCGACCCTAAAATCTGTTGAGTGCGTCGTTATATAAAATCATTTCTCTCTTTTATAGTAGATTATTGGAAAACATTCTGGATTGGCTTGACAGATGAAGCTACTGAAGGGGAGTTTGTCTGGGAGAACGGGAACCGGCTTGACTTCACTGCGTGGAGATACGGTCAGCCAGATGACGGGTTGGGTGGAGAGGATTTCGTCGGCCTCTCTGTCGATAGTGGCGTCTGGAACGACTTGAAGTCCTACAACACATACAGCTACATTTGCGAGCGAACCATATGATGGTTGCCAGGACTACTAACGTTTATTGCATAAACTGTCACATCTATAGTTCTCGTACTGTCTCCTAATAAAACTAAATTGCATGGGACACTATTTGAAATGTTTAGGTAAACTAACGTATATTTCATAAACTCAAATCCACAAATGCGTAACGATTGGCAGTACCGTTAATATTGTATAACTCAGTTTACAGTGATATAAATGGAAATTACGATGTGGTGTTTCTGATGCCTTGGCGATTTTTATTATTAATAATAAAATCAATATTCATAAAAACCATATACATTTACTAAGAGATAAGATAGACTACACTACGAAACGAGTTGTAGCCAGTTTATATTTTGGGAATATCAGGAATCCTGCATACATCATAACGAAATGAATTGTTCCAGCCAATGAAAGGGCATCATACAATCCAACATTTCATTTTGCAGCATGAATTTGAATGACCGACATTTTTGATCAAACTCGTAACTTTTTACCGATGACAGTAGGGGTTTTATACCAGCATTTATGTTTGGTTTGGCCAGGAGAATACTTCTCGCTAGGTTAGGTTGGTGATATTACAGCCCTTTTGGATTTTCAGCTGCACTGGACTAATATGACGTGTCACACTCCGTAATGTTGCCTCGTTTGTTTTACCCAGTGGTAAAGCGCTCGCTCGATGCGCGATCGGTCTCGGATCGATCACCGTCGGTGGGCCCATTGGGCTATATATCATTCTAGCCAGTGCACCACGACTGGCATATCAAAGGTCGTGATACGTACTACCCTGTCTTTGGGATGGTGCATATATAAGATCCCTTGCTGCTAATCGAAATGAGTAGCCCATGAAGTGGAGACAGCGGGTTTCCTCTCTCAATGTCTGTGTGGTCCTTATGTTACTTCCCCGAAAAGACAACTGGACTCGGTGAAGATATTTTAACAGGGTTCTTTATTCCGGAGAATAAGGATGTATAGTCAAACAAACCCTATAAGCAAAAATAGCATTATTAAAATACATTCACACTATACATAAACAGTCTTAAAACACCATATTAAAACGCATTAAAATATATATAAATACTCTGCAGTCTAGTTATTATCTACAGATAATAGCAAATCGCTTGAACAAAAGAAAGAACGATACACTGAGCAATAGTTAACATCGCCACAGTAAACATCAAATATAGACATAATACACATACAGAATTACCGTACGTTAAACAACTGAACATTAATCAATCGCCGATAATCTTAAATCATTATTTACAGCAAACAATTACACATATGGCGATATACAGTATAATAAAATAAAGGTAAGCTACACAAAACATTATCTCCACAGGTGATACGGTTTACCTAGACCCATTGAAATACCAATACCTTTAGCTGTGGGCTTTAGGGCGGTAACATGATGAAAAAGCGTCAAACGTCTACAAGAAACAAGTAAACTAAAACGAATACATTTCTAATTTAATATACACACATACACACTATTCACATACATTTCTAAAACAATAATAACGACTCATTTAATTATGGCTTGGCTATAGGAATATCCATTATTGTTACAGCGTAAGTGCCACGCCCAAATTCTAATACTTACATTAATTCAGTTTATTCCTTTATCAAAGTAAATGTTAATTGAAGTAGTTATTTATTTAAACCTTATTTGTAATTTATAAACTGTACTTTATATGTTAGTAAAATAGTAAAGTGAATTAGAAAAGTAGAAATATAACTCACCAATTATTCCAGTGTAAGATTGAAAGCAGATGAGTGCGTGGCCTGTGCAGCTCGTGATGTGTCAAGAAATGTCAGGTGAGTGACAGTGAATAGCCACCAACTGGGTCAAACACAGCTGGCCAGTCTATTGGTTGATCGTCACTGTCCCTGGTCAGAGGTCAGATGTAAAGACAGGTAAATGCATGTCCCTACAGCTCCTAGCCAAAAGTTTAGGTGCATGTGCGTTGTGCATAATAAAATCATTAAAACAATAAAACCTACATGGTTACATTCTCCCCCCACTAATTAAAATAACGTCCTCGTTATTTACTCATTCTTTAAGCACTAACGACAACAGTGCTTCTCGAGCACTTTCAGGCATACTGCTAAGAACACCAGTGGCTGCTAGAGACGTTAAAAATGTTGCCCGTTCTTTCCAGTCTGGTCTACGATTAGGAGATTGGACTTGTGCAGACTGAGACATAGAAAAGTCACCTGATCGTATCCATTCCGGTGGTTTCCTATCCCTCAGTGATCTTCTTGGTGGTGGTCTTGGCGGTGTTCTCTCGACGTTGAGAACTTCTGCACTGTCCTCCTGTACCTCATTCTCTGAATCACGTGATCCCTCCGTGATATCCCCCTCTGGTAAAGGATCTTCTTGAACAGGAGTGTCTCCAAGTTCAAGAAGAATGTTCTCAGGAACTGGAGCCATGTCCTCCTGTGCAACTTCCTCAACAGGCATAACATCGGTTGCTATTGGAGCACCGAAACCTGCTGAAACTACCTTCTGTCCAGATTCTATAAACTGCACAGAATCAGCATCTGACGACTCGTCATCTTCAGATGGGGCTGATCCATCTTGCCGATCTGTGGCAGTTTTTATCTTCACGGGTGCCGCTGGCCTGGTGATCCGTGGTGGCGGTACAGGCTTAATATCCTCTTTGCCAGGAATTGGCAGTGAACTGACGGGAAGAAGGAGATTTCGATGCAAAGTACGTGGCTTTCCAGGTCCTTTCTCCTTCTTGACAACAAACACTGGAACATCTGTGCTTGGTTGACTTTGCACCACATAAACATCCTCCTCCCATCTGTCTGCCAACTTATGCTTTCCATCAAAAGCTAATGTTCGGACAAGCACCCGATCTCCCACCTGAATAACAGCCCCGCGGACTCTGGAATCGTACTGCTTCTTCTGCCGAGTTCGACTGTGATCAGCAGCCTCACTGGCAAGTTTGTACGAGTCTTCCAGGCGTTTCCGCAGAGACTTGATGAACTCAGTATGATTCTGATTATCATCATTGCCATCCAAGCCCAGAGCAATATCCAGTGGCAGACGTGGATGCCTACCGAACATTAAAAAGAACGGCGATGTTTCTGTTGATTCATGTCTTGTACTGTTGTATGCATGGACCAATGGTGCAACATGTGATTTCCAGTTGGCCTTCTTGTCTGGAGTCAAAGTCCCCAACATATCCAGTAGTGTCCGATTAAATCTTTCACACATCCCATTTCCCATTGGATGATAGGGTGTGGTCCTAGATCGGTCTATCCCGGATATCTGGTACAACTCCTTCATCAGCTGACTTTGAAAATTGGCGCCTTGGTCTGTATGGATCCGCTGAGGAAAACCATAATGTACAATAAACTGATTAAATAGCACATCAGCTGTTGTCTTGGCAGTCTGGTTCTTCGTTGGAAAAGCCTGTGCATATCTGGTGAAATGATCAGTGATAACCAAAATATTTTGGAAACCACCTTTCGAAGACTCCAGAGTTAAATAATCCATGCACAGCAATTCCAGCGGCTGGTTTGTTCGGATGTTCACCAAAGGTGCTCGAATATTGGTTGGAGATTTTCTCCTCAGGCATCTGTCGCATCCATTGATCCAAGCATCCACAGCTTTCCCCATGCCTGGAAAATAAAACCTATCCCTAACCAAAGTTAGGGTTCGTTCTTTACCCAGGTGTCCTGTGTCGTTATGCAGACCTTGAAGAACAGTGTTGACAAACGCTGTGGGAAGGACTAGTTGTCTCTTCTCAAGACCATTGACCACTGTTTTCCTATGGAGAACACCTCTGTGGATAAACAGATGGTCAAATTCCTTCAACAGAGCTAAATGCACTGATAAAGAAACATCTTTTCTTCTTGGTCGTTTACCCTGGGCAATATCCGTAAGGATGGGACTAATGCTAGGGTCTCTCATCTGAGCTTGTCGCCACTCCCGAAAAGCCATCTGTTTCAGATCACCAGCTTCATCTGCATCTACAGCATCTGCAACCACAGAAAACATGCAGATACTTTCCACCAGACTCGGCACTCGTAAACCTAAAGAAATTGCCTTGATTGAATCTGATGAAATAGTTTCTACATTATCTTCTATTGACCTTACTGGCAGTCGTGACAACACGTCAGCATCAGTGTTGGCTTTACCTGGTATGTATTTTATTACAAAATCATACGCAGACAAAGCTGCTAACCACCTATGACCCGTAGCATCGAGTTTAGCTGTGGTTAACACATATGTAAGTGGGTTATTGTCAGTAAGAACTGTAAAGTTATGTCCATAAAGGTAATCGTGGAACTTTTCAGTCACTGCCCACTTCAGTGCTAAAAATTCCAACTTGTGAGCTGGATAGTTCCGTTCTGTCTTGCTTAATCCTCGGCTTGCATAGGCTATCACTCTTTTACCATCCTGTTGTTCTTGGTACAAAATGGCTCCAAGACCTTGGTGACAGGCATCTGTATGTACTTCAAAGGGCAGTGAGTAATCTGGATACCCAAGTACAGGTTGTGTTGTTAGAGTCTTCTTTAGTAACTCAAAAGCCCGCTGCTGATCTGTTCCCCAACAAAATCTGACATCAGGCTTTGTCTTTTTGCTTCTTCTTTTTTTCTTGGTTGTCGGTGGTAACAGATCAGTCAGTGGTCGACAGATCTTAGAAAAGTTTGGAATAAACTTCCTATAATAGCCGGCAAAGCCAAGGAATTGCCTGACCTGTTCAGGGCTTTCTGGCTGAGTCCAGTTCAAAACCTTGTCAACCTTGGCAGGATCTGGCTTAATACCATCACCAGAGACGATGTGTCCTAGATATTTCACCTCAGACTGAAAGAGTTTACATTTCTTCGGAGACAGTTTTAAACCATTCTCACGAAGTCTTTGAAAAACACGTTTCAATCTGGTAATATGTTCCTCGTAGGTGTCTGAAAAAATAATCAGATCATCTATGAAAATCATACAAATATCAAAATGCAAATCCCCTAGGCAGTCTTCCATCAACCGTTGATAGGTAGCTGGGCTGTTGGTTAATCCGAATCCCATTTGGTTATATTCATAAAAGCCCAAAGGTCCAACGGTAAAGGCAGTACGAGGCTTGTGCTCTTCCAAAATCTCAACCTGGTGGTAACCACTCTTCATGTCAAGGACAGAAAACATCTTTGAACCTGCCAACCGATCAAAAATTTCCTCCGTTCTTGGTAAAGCATATGCGTCCTTGATAGTGCGTTGGTTGAGCATCCTGTAATCTACACACATGCGTAAACTACCATCAGGTTTCCTGGCTATGACCACAGGTGAAGCCCAGGGACTAAAAGACCTTCTAATTATCCCACAAGCCAGAAGTTGTTTCAAGTGTTGCTTCACTTCTTCAAACATCGAAGGTGGAATTCGGCGATGAGGAATCTTGAATGGAGTCTCATTTGTCAGATCAATTCGGTGTTTAACATGTGGACAGAATCCAATGTCGTCATCACCCCTGGAAAAGATATCTTTATACTCTAAAATGAGTTGTCTTCCTTGTTCCAGTTCATCTTTGGAAATATCAGTCGACAAAGTAACTTTAGAAAGATGTGATGCATCAGGACTAAATTCTTCTAAAGCTTCGTCTTCAATAGTGACTGGTTGCAGCTCGCAGATTACAGCTCTTGGTGCTATCACTACCGTCCGGGTTGTTGTATTAGACAGCTGAATATCTATTTCCTGGTTGTCTCTGTACCTGTATTGCACAACGGTTGGTGTAATTTCAAGATCTGAAACCGTTGACTTGCTACACTCCTGTACAACGGCACAAGAATCTCGAAATGGCAATCTCTTGTCCATATAGCCTCTCAGTAGTATGGTTGAATTTGGCCCAACAGCCACATTCTGTGTCTCAGCGCACCTAACAAGACAAAGTCGACCCTTCATCCGAGACAGCTCTTTCTGCTGGAGAACCATGGATCTAAAGGCTAAATAATACCCTGTATGAAGATCAGCTGATTGAAAATTTATCTCCATACTTCTGGCGACAACCTTGTAAAAGAGAAGATAAGATGTTTGTTCCAATTAAAATTGGTACAGACAAATTATAGGTTGAATCTGGAACAACCAAAAACAAACAGTTAATTGGTTGATCCTCTGAACTTCCCTTTAGCAATAAAGATATTTCAATATAGCCTAAATATGGAAGATTTTGTCCATCAGCACACTCAACCTCAAGTATATCTTGAATTGAATGTAACTCCAAACCAGGTAAAGAATTCTTATAAAAAGAATTACTGACAGTTGAAACCGTACTACCAGTGTCCAATAGAGCACGGCATGTAATGTCATTCACCTTCACTTCAACCTCATTGGCATCTCCAACTAAACCCTGTGGAATAAAAGTATCGTTAGTGGAGCTTGTACAACAAAGACCAGTAGCCTGCTCCCCGGCTAAGGTCGATTCCCGTTTAAATTTCTTCGGCTATGATCTAACCTAACCCGACATCCAATTGCAATATGTCCATACTGGTGGCAACGGAAACACTGAATACCACGTGGATCCCTTTGGCGTCGTGTTGGTTGCATATCTGGATGACTAAACTGAGGCGGAACATTCTTCTGCTTCTGGAAGTATGAAAATCCAGTACGACTTTCCTGGGTTTGTCGTGATGATGGATCCTGGCTTAACTGTTTCTCCATCTGTCTAAACCTGGATTCTTGTTGATCAAACCTGGTATTCAGCTGGTTAATCATACCTTTGATGTCAGCTAAGGCATCCAAAGATTCAACAGGAGAATTTACGGTTGCCATCTTACCCGGGACAGGTTTTCTCTGTGGAGGCTTATATCGCTCCTGGCGATCCTGTTCAATACTGCGGATCTCAGTGACTAAATTGTCAAAGGTATGCACAGTGTCAAACTTATGTCCAGAACAATCCTTCAAGTCGTGTCGAAGTCCATGCCAAAACCTGGAACGTAGCATACGATCTGTGTCACTTGCATGCACTTCACCCTGGGACAAAGCTTGACCCATGAGGTTATCAAGTCGACAACTCCATGCTGATACAGTTTCACCTTCCTCTTGCCTGGCATTATAAAACTGCGCCATCAGAGTTTCACTGGAAGCTACAATACCATAAATACTCTTTAGCTTGTCTATCAGCTGATACACATTAGCTAAAGGACCCAGTCGCATCGCCACTCGAGCAGCATCACCCTTCAGAGATTGTCGAACAGCTTGTGTAATTGCGTCATATGAAAACGACTTTGCTTTCAAAAGACACTCCACCTCATATAACCACACATCAAAATCTACATGACCCTTTGCAGAAGGGTCACCAGAAAAGTAAGAAATTTTGAGCGGTGGTATATATGAAGTGGTAGAAGACTTCACTTCCTCCTTTGGCTGTTTGTTCTGTGATTCCACATACTGCTGCATCCATTCAAATAAAGCCTGAGGACTATCAGCTTTAGGTTTTAAGTTCATCTCAGCAAGAGTCTGAGCCAAATCTTCTATCTCCTCAACACTCATAGCTTCTGCCATTTTGACAAACAACTATGACACTAATCAAATATTCAATATACTACTAATAACACAGCTAACTGCTGCAATAAATACAAACTGGTGAGTAAATGGCCTGCAATACAACAAAATACAATTTAATAACACTTGCTGAGATCTGAAATAAATGCAAGCTGTGAACTAATAACCTGCAATTATACCAAATTTGATTATTTCATCAAACAATCTATGTGCATAAAATATCAAACATCATTGCAATCATAACTATTCACATGTATGCATTCACAACACAACAAGAACAGACACTAGTTGTGTTATTTCTAATGTACTAATATCTGAAAAGTAAAGCCAGCAATTCTATCAAATCACTGTAACATGAATAACAAATCAATGAATATAATCAATGTTCAGTGCATGTGCCAAGTGCAAGTGCTGCAAGTACAATTCTAACCTAACACCAACCCAAATGACAGTCCATCAGTATTTGGTCGTCAAATGTCAAAGGGTTTATAAATGAATAATGTCACATCAAGAAAATCAAGACAAAGGATGGAAGAAGAAAATTAAAATCTGTGCAAATGGTTAATACATATACTAATTAATAACTATTTATTTTATTTATTTATTTATTTAAATACTATATTAAAATTAAATAGTTCAATCAAATTTACTAAATAAACAAGCAAATTAATTAAATAAACTAGATGCAATTTCCAAATTAAATTATCTAACTAAATTAACTAAATTAAGTAACAAAATTAAATTTGTTTACCTAAGTTTACCAAAAATGAACAAAACCAAACTAAATATTAAATCCAAACTAAAATAACTAAACAAATCAATCAAATCAAATAATTAAATCAGGTTAACCAACTAAATAAAATAATGAAGTAAAAAAAAAAAATATTCAATCAAGTTAACCAAATTAAACAACAAAGTCAACCAAATAAATCAACAAACTAAATAATGACAATCAAATTAAATTATTCAAGCAAGTTAACTAGTTAATAAAAATAAATGGAATTAATAAATATGAAACTATGCTAAAAAAACAAAAACAGAATTTAAACTTTTGTTATAGAAAAAAACTTTAAACTGCAGAGTTTCCAAATAATTAACAAAACATTTAATCAAAACCAAAACACATGGAAAAATTAAATATGTAAACAAAGACAGATGATCAACAACAAAATCAAATATGTAAAATATGTACCTTTTTTCTAAAAGTACATGAACAAAATTAATTAAAGATGTAAACAAAAAAACAAAGCAATTAAATTTGTAAACAGTAATCGACAAAACAAACTAAATTTTTTTTTTTTTATTTAAACATGTAAGCAACAACAAAAAATATTTAGAACAATAAAGTCTAATTAATTATTAAACTAGCAAAGAAAACAAAAATCAAATTAAATATAAACCATCCAAAATCTTTAAAAATAAAATGTGTTACTCACGTCATCACAAACTTGCATCAACATATCACAATATTTAGCACATAAAAATAAAAATGTTCACAAATTTTCTGTTCACATCAGTTAATGTCAAATCACATTATCCACGAAACATCCAACGATGAACCGAAGGTACAGCAGCCTTGACCTCCAATCCCGAGGATGTCCGATGGGTTCCCGAAGTTGACTGGTTCCGGCAACAAACGAAGACTCCCGATGTTAGACGATATTCACGTTCACCGGCAAGTACAGACGATTCCCGATGTCAGACGACTATCTCCCCATCTCCAGAAACTGAAACGTCGGCTCCATTGTTACTTCCCCGAAAAGACAACTGGACTCGGTGAAGATATTTTAACAGGGTTCTTTATTCCGGAGAATAAGGATATATATAGTCAAACAAACCCTATAAACAAAAATAGCATTATTAAAATACATTCACACTATACATAAACAGTCTTAAAACACCATATTAAAACGCATTAAAATATATATAAATACTCTGCAGTCTAGTTATTATCTACAGATAATAGCAAATCGCTTAAACAAAAGAAAGAACGATACACTGAGCAATAGTTAACATCGCCACAGTAAACATCAAATATAGACATAATACACATACAGAATTACCGTACGTTAAACAACTGAACATTAATCAATCGCCGATAATCTTAAATCATTATTTACAGCAAACAATTACACATATGGCGATATACAGTATAATAAAATAAAGGTAAGCTACACAAAACATTATCTCCACAGGTGATACGGTTTACCTAGACCCATTGAAATACCAATACCTTTAGCTGTGGGCTTTAGGGCGGTAACATGATGAAAAAGCGTCAAACGTCTACAAGAAACAAGTAAACTAAAACGAATACATTTCTAATTTAATATACACACATACACACTATTCACATACATTTCTAAAACAATAATAACGACTCATTTAATTATGGCTTGGCTATAGGAATATCCATTATTGTTACAGCGTAAGTGCCACGCCCAAATTCTAATACTTACATTAATTCAGTTTATTCCTTTATCAAAGTAAATGTTAATTGAAGTAGTTATTTATTTAAACCTTATTTGTAATTTATAAACTGTACTTTATATGTTAGTAAAATAGTAAAGTGAATTAGAAAAGTAGAAATATAACTCACCAATTATTCCAGTGTAAGATTGAAAGCAGATGAGTGCGTGGCCTGTGCAGCTCGTGATGTGTCAAGAAATGTCAGGTGAGTGACAGTGATAGCCACCAACTGGGTCAAACACAGCTGGCCAGTCTATTGGTTGATCGTCACTGTCCCTGGTCAGAGGTCAGATGTAAAGACAGGTAAATGCATGTCCCTACAGCTCCTAGCCAAAAGTTTAGGTGCATGTGCGTTGTGCATAATAAAATCATTAAAACAATAATCATATGTTTCACGCCATATAACCGTAAAAAAAAATGTGTTGAGTGCGTCGTTAAATTAAGCATTTCGTTCTTTGTTTCCAAGTGGTTTGGTACATCTTGTTCAGCCATAGCCAATGCTAATTTACTTAGTGCTAAGCAAGCAAATCTTAACTCGCCTTGTAGGGACACACCTAACACCATAACAGCAGGTACTTCGGATGAGAACATATATACAAGTAACTCTACTACCCTCAATATCCCTGACTTACCTAATACCAGCTCTGTACAACACATCCTTAACCCATCTGTTCAGAATGCGCAAGTATCCTATAGTATGAGCAATGATTATATACTTACCGATCCATCAACAGACACAAATGATGCTACAAATACCCCATATTATACAAGAACGACATAACATATTTATAATGATGCACCACAAAATGGGAATCAAAACGTATGTGCTGATATAAATGCTATGCACAGAAATATGACTCACAACAACATACGTGTTGATGCAATAACATGTACTGTAAACCGTATTAATATTGCGACGTGTTTTTTTCGCGAATGTATACCTTAGCGCATGTTCGCGACGTGTAAATTTCGCAAACGACCGTTGACAGCTCAACAAAAAAAGTGGATAAAGACAGCTCACTGTAATTGTTATAAAGTTACTGTCTGTAAATCAATATTCTGTTATCCTACATCAAGCAATTGTGCCTGGTACAGTCTATAGAGGGGATTAGGCCCTACCCACCTCACCTGTATTAGAATCACAACTCACAGCTTCAGTTGTTAACTGTTAACACCCTTTGATAGATAAAACAATAAACGATTAGTCGCCATCGATTGAAGTTACATAAAACAATTAACGATTAGTCGCCATTAAGGAGAGCTCGTGTATAGGATGTGCCTGTTGAGTGAATCTGTTTGTGAATTTGATTCTCAATAAAATATTTCAAAATAAAAAAAATTACTTTAAGCACACTTCAAACTGGAAAATAGTGCGTGCGTATTAATTTCGCGACATAAGGTTGGACACGAACGACGCGAAATTTATACGCACGCATTTTTTTTCACGGTTTACAGTATATATAAATGAGAGTAAAGGTAATGAACATGTTGATATATTTGATGTTTGTAGAAATGTTAATTATTTTGCACATGTTAAAGGGACATTCCTGAGTTTGATGCAATTTTTAAGATGGTATCGACTAACAAACGTTTAACGATTGTAATTATATATCAAATATATTTTTCCCGCATAAAATATTAGTGGCTGTATATTAAACGTGTTTCTGATCGTTCTAATATTTGCACTAGGTTAAAATTCATTTTATTTCATTTCATTTTATTTCCTTCTTTTTTTCGTACGTACGAAATTATTTCAAGACAAAATCCAGTTTGGGCTTCTTACAAATATTAATTGCCAAAATTGTAAGGTATATTAGGTGTGGGGAATGGTTATATGATAATAGTGAATTCATTGTGCAAACATTACAACTGGTAGTTCAGTATTACAGTAGGTTTTATGACCACCAAAGATCTTGAAGGTCGATTGGGGTCAGAACTGAAATTTGAAAGTTGACAGGTTTTTTTATCAGTAGTGGGTGATACCGCCACGATGTGTCCGACATTCTTTCAGTCGACGAGGTATACTGCGTATGAGTCTCCCAATGGCCATTTGAGGAAGTCTGTTCCACTCCTCTTGCAGCGCCTGACCAAGTTCCGCTAACGTGGTCGGCGGTCTTTGATGTTGACGCACACGTCTCCCTATCATGTCCCAGACGTGTTCAATGGGGGTAATGTCTGGGCTCATTGCTGGCCATGGTATTCGATAGATGTTGTGCTGCTGGAAGTGAGCATTGACGATTCGTGCACGATGAGCATGGGCATTGTCGTCCTGAAAATAACCCCGACCCACACGCCTAGCAAACAGGACCAGAAAAGGTGTCAGTATATTGTCCCGGTAGTACTGTCCAGTGACCCTTCCTTGCACAATATGGACGGGGTGGGGGTCTGTCAGTCATAGTAATACCACCCCACACCATAATGGATCCACCGCCAAATCTGTCACGAAATCGCAT
Source organism: Gigantopelta aegis (assembly GCF_016097555.1). Lineage (NCBI taxonomy): Eukaryota > Metazoa > Mollusca > Gastropoda > Neomphalida > Peltospiridae > Gigantopelta > Gigantopelta aegis. Next base: position 44,922,809 of record NC_054712.1, on the reverse strand, counting down.
TGTGATGTTGGCATTCCGTTCATTTCGTCGTCGCCAGACCCGACCACGCCTGTCAAGGAATTGCAAAGTGAATAGGGATTCATCTGAAAACATGACACGTGACGAATACCCCAGTTCTGACGCTCCCTACACCATTCACGTCTGTGGGCAATGTAACAATTTGTTAAGGTAGGCACAGCCCGGGGCCGTCGAGCATGAAGGTGGGCTGCATGAAGACGATTTCTAATCGTCTGACCCGTAACTCGGGACACCTGATGAAGGTTTGTAACAATTTGATTTGTTGTTTGAGCTCGATTTCTTAGAGCCTGGTTACGGATGAATCGATCCTGTACTCGTGTCGTTGCCCTGGGACGACCTGAACGGGATCGATGGTCAACATTTTGGGTTTGTTGGTAGTCTGGTTTGTTCCATAGTCTGCTGATCACTGAACATCGAAGGTGTTGGCCACTTCACGCTGACTTGTGCCCGTTTGCAGCATGCTAATAGCCCATAGACGCTCATCGCGTTGCATTCGCCGCATGGCAAATTCAAACAAGCTCGATTTAATCGTTTATTAAAGATATGTAAAGGAAACAACACCAATATACTAAACGGCAGTGATAATCATGTATGAAGGGTAACTTGTGAAGATAGTAGTGTGACTGACTATGTCATGGGCACGCATCATATATTAACGATCACTAATCATTTCCAAGTATGCAAATTTGACCCATTTTTGTCAGACGTGCATTCTCCAGTAGAACTATGTACTCGTGTATCGGATCACGCAAACGACAATGATACATGCAGCTCGGGAAATAGATTACCATTAATAAACGAAAGGCTACGTAACTCGGTACACAAGTAGTCTACCGAATTCATTAATAAAATTGACCTGGACTCACTTGTGAACATCTCTGAAATTCTCGATAACCAATCTATCGATATCGAAGCACGTGTGAACCAGACCGTCGATGCGAAGAAAAAAACTATTTTTAGACGCGGCCGCATCCAATTTTGGGAAAACCCGAGCACTAAACGTAATCGATTACTATTTGTAAAATCCCACAAGTGCCGACTTCCGTGTCGTAAGTACCATCAGGCAAAAAATACATTCAGATAACAGAACTTTAGAAATTAAACTCAGTCTACATACTGCAAGTAAATCATGAAAATGCTTAACAACTGAACAGTCCGCTCAGTAATTTAAAATTTAAAAGCAAATGAGAAATCTGAGATTAGACAAACCCAAAGCTTTTTATAAAATCCTTACACCCAAGAAACAGGAGAAAATATTACCGCCCATAGAAGATTTTAAATTTTTGTTTATAAAAAAAATCAATAAAGGAGAACCGCCTGAATAAAAACAGAATTAAATCTTGACTATATCGATAAAAATAATGATACTATCTTAAGCAGAAAAAAATGGAAGAAGGTGAAACCAGAAATGCAATTAAACAACTGAAAAATGGCAAAGCAACTGGAATAGATAACATTGCAAAGGAGTATCTTCTATCAATCTGATGATACTGATCTATGTTACACTGTTTAACCTTATGCTAGACCACAGTATTATTCCTAATGAATGGTTAATAGCAATTATTAAACCGATTTTAAAAATAAAGTAACCCGACTGATGCCTGCAAACTACACACCAATAACGTTCCTATGCTGTTGTTCTAAAATAGTTTCCACAATTTTAAACATAAGACTAAATACATTTAATTGACGAACATAGCACATTGAGCGAAGCCGAAACAGCATCCCGAAAAAGCTACTCCTCTACAGTCCATCTATATAGTAGTCACTAAAAACGCATTGTTTCGGTTGTTTTAATTCCTTTCAAGGATTATAATTATGAAAAGTATATACAGAGTCGTGAAATTTCTGCAAATTACATAAGTTCAAAGTACAGATAAACTAAAGTTTTTCTTAGTAAAAAATAAAACAAAAATAAAATAAACGTTTGCTTAAGCAAGTAATTCATAAATTAATCTTCGCCATTATTCGCGTCAAACCGGTGCGTAACCGAAAATGGGTCGCCGATTGTGTATATTCATCATGGCCGACATGTCACATGTTGGCGGTTGTAAAAGATGGGTCCAAAGCACATTTTGACGCTCAGTGAAAAAAAACGAACAAAAAAACAACGAACAAAAAAAAAACGAAGAAAGGCAGCAGCAAACACACAAATGACCAACTGATTCACAAATGGCTACCATGTACTTGACAGGTAAGCTGATAGTACTATCAGTGATACGGGAGAATTTATAGTTTTTCTCTAAATATTGATATTATATCTCATACTATTTTACAACTGCATTTTCCAGCTTATCAGGAAGCAATTGTCAGCTAATTTACTATTTTGAATGCGGCACCGATAGGGTTAAGCATTCCCGATCCGTAAGAGTTTCAACATCCTACCGGTGTCTGGAGCATATGCTCAAACTCAATTATAGATATGAACCCAATAATCGAGAAAGAATTACCTATCTCCAAGCCAGTATTTGAAACGCTGTCGATTTTCAAACAAGATCTGAACTAAATATGTGACCAATTCTGCTAACCAGGATGCTAAGTCTACGCAAACAATAATTTATTAATTACTATCTGCCAGACAATGTCATTATTATTTTTACCAACACAAACTTTTGTTTATCAGTACTGTGGAAATGAGTATAATGCTAAAAAAGAATTAAAATTATCGAAACTACCTAATTAATCAATTAATTGTCAATACATTATCCTACAATATCATCTCACATAACAGTGAAAATTATATTCTCCTTCGAAACACATGTATATTAGTTAAGAATGTATACATCATTATAGAGGCGGGACATAAGGCAAGACAAGATATTTATTCAGTTATTGAGTTGACCAAGACAACTATTTTTAAAATAAATGAATCGTGCGCTACGTGTGCACAAATTACAATACATGTATACTCAATTTAAACTGGCAGATTTCTTGTTAAAAACAAGCCTATTCCTTTAATACATTTTATATTTTGGGTAGAAATCAATAAATTATTTTTTTCTCTTGAAGGATTTACTATAAATTATTCTCATATGAAATATTTCCTGGTCAAAGCATGATATGGACATATTAAACGAAAATGATATTCATCTTCCACTTGATTCAGATTAAACTTTAAACAGATAGTTTCATTTCTTTCTATTACTGGATTATATCTGCTTTTTCGTACTTTTAATTTATGTGACAAGCACCTAAATTTAGAAAACTATCTCCAGAGATCCTTATATAGTGACAAATATAATATATACTTTTTTTTGTTTCTAAAAGAGATTTATAAGAATAATATACCTTTAAAAATCAGAAGAATTAATTTTTCATGTCAGTGTTGAAAATGAAAGTCTTTACATCTCTCTGTACAAGGCTGGACATTAATAGCTTGATACTGCCACATTCTTGAGCAATCCAAACATAAAAAAAAACCTGTTTAAAACGACAGTGTTCTTACATGTGATACCCAATTAATTGTTCCAGTGTCATCATGACATTTCAGCATATCATAACAAGCTCTGGGATATCTGGACGAATCCATATATAACAATTTACACCAATATTTTATACAACGGCTAAAATATTTCACACACAAATGATCTCTACCTATTTCCCCAAGTACAGTATTTGAGGCGGGACATAGCCCAGTGGTAAAGCGAACACCTAATATACAGGCGGTCTAGGATCGATCCCTGTCAGTGGGCCCATTGTGCTACTTTCTTATTCCAGTCAGTGCACCATGACTGGTATATCAAAGGCTGTCCTGTCTAGTGGATGGTGCATATAAAAGATTCCTTGCTACTAATGAAAATAAATGTAGCTGGTTTCCTTTCTATGACTGTCAAAATGACCATATGTTTGATATCCAATAGCCGATGATTAATAAATCAGTGTGATTTAGTGGTGTTGTTAAACAAAAGAAACTTCATTTTTTTTTCATCATTATAGATTTGTTTCTTTTTAATTCACAGAATTTGTCTTTTTGAACTTACTGACCCAACAACATCACACTTGTAAAGAAAAATGATAGATATATTGATACTCTTTATTTGCGCCATATTAATGAAGATGTGTACGCCTTATTGTGACCACTATAGAGGTTCAAATGTGGGAGAATCAATCAATCTAGAAGAGGTAAACTATTATTCTGTATCTTTACATATATATAACATTTCTGTGATGTGTCAAATAGTTTTTTTCTGAACATATATCATTATTTATTTTTAGCTTGAGTATCAGCATAACGGAAAATATTGATGACGATGATGTAGATTCCGATAATGAAGATTATGAAGTCAGATGCAATATCACACTCGGGTATACTTAAAAATAATACGCAACATTAATACAGTATTTGAATTGATAAAAAATAGTCTGATTTCATATGCATCCATATGATGGCATTATTGCAATAGAAACATCTCTTGTCTGTGTTTGAATGAAAAAAAAAGCCTGTTACATGTTTTAACAATAATGCCTGTAGATGATATCTATATGCAATTTGTTGACTTCCATTTTTTATTATCTCGCCTTTACAAAGTACAGATGCGAGATTTAGATATTGCTTTTCCAGTGTCGGCGTCAACAATTGCAACATTAAAAGTTTTGTGTTTATATCCGTTTCTTACAAGTTATAAGACATAGATTAATAAAACTCGGTGCATATAGGCACCTGTGTATGTTCGTCACAATGCAGGTGAAAAACAATTAAACATTTTTTTTATTATAATATTTTCCCCATCAGACCAAATCAGTTTATGGTAGGTGAGATATTTAATTCCTCAATTTTATTTACTTCATTTAATTGATTAGTTTGGATAACATGTTAATGTGCCTATATCCAATTAACGTTCAAGCACGTCTCTAACGGGCACATTATTTGACTTAGCCAGTGACTGGGTCCGGGACAGAATTTCGGAGTAGCAATTAGTGAAAAAGATACATACATATATACATACATACATACATACATACATACATACATAAGTTAAAGAAGCTTCCTTTTTATGGAAGCTTCGATAGCTCAGAGTGTATCGTGGTTAGTCTTGCAATTTGCGGGCGAATCGGTGCCACAGGTTCGAGTCCCAGCAACGGCATGGGACAATTTTTGAGGCCAGAAAGGATTTAATTATCCCCTGCGCCAGTGCGTTAATATCTATGTATGTACTAGTCAACCTCGACATACATACAATATATAGATATTCATACATCAATACATACATACATACATACATATATAGATATATATAGATATATATATATATATATATATATATATATATATATATATATATATATATATAAACTAAATTAAATGGAGGATTCCCAAGGCGATAAGCGAAAGCACGTACAGTGTGCACATGCGAAACAAATACGTCTTACCGCGGCAAGCTCAAGACGGGGAATGCATTGAATTGATGATTTATTTGAATCATAGTTACTTGGCATTCAGGTGCGAATGTTGCGACACTATATATCTCGCACTTATTGATATCAGAATAGTGATCATGTCTTATGTATTATGTTGGAAATTAATGTTCACAAACGGTTCTATTTCTATTACAGACCAGATCAGTACAACGATCTGGAAAAGCTAACTATTGGTAATGTGGAGTTTGGAGAAGGTGCTACAGATGATAAAGACGTTGTTGACGTGGATGAAGAACACCAAGGAACTGGAGTAAAAAGGGTACTCTATCCAGCAGAGTCCCATCTCATCACTGATGATGAATGTTTCTTGGTGTATCTCCTTTCATTGCTGAGACTGGCAAATAAAAAGAAATTGCAGACCATTGCCATGTGAAGGGCTGCAGAAAGACACTATCGTGAACCACAGTGTCACTGGATCAGCTGTATACCTGAAATGGGTAATTGACAGTTTGCAGTGCATTTCAGCCACTAAGGGCGAAACAACCTACTATTTTAAACCAAAGCCAGTTAATGTGCAGTATTTAATAATTATTTTCCTCTCTGCATTAGCATTCTACAGAGTTCCCAACATTTCGTATTATCTGCATATGTCTTTTAAACTTGGATAAAATGGCATTTTTCCAGCTTCAAATGTTGCACTTTGCTCAACCAATGTTTCAGATTTTGAGCCGTTACTGGTGAATTATCTGGTACATATTTCTGTTTTGAAAAGGTGCACATATCACTGTATACTAGTAACAAACTTTGCGTGATAATGATGGAATTCCAGTCATGTTTTAACAATCACATCTTCCATCTTTGATTAACTACATGTACATGTCGTTTTAAATTTGTTTTTATAAAGGCATGTTAATTGGGACATATGCACTACAGATTGTGTTCTCAACCAGTCATGTTTAGAGGTTTGCATACACGCGACTTGTTGATATCTGTAGCCACATTGGTCTCTGGGAACAACTTTAGCATAATTGCCCTGTTTTGCAAAGTTCCTGAATCTAAATTTCCATGCGCAGTTACATACAGTCACACTACCTTGTCCCAGCCATTGACGAGTACTGGGTTGACCATCAGCATGCAATTGTGGAGGCATTCAGAGGGAAAGATGTTCAAAACATCTTGTAGGATAACATTCCCGATTACATTGTTTTCAGTCTACTTCAACCATTAACATTTACTGCTGTGAAAACATATTACACATTTGAATATTTACACTTCAACATACAACAATTTAATTAATGCTAACAATATTGACCATTCAATGAACTCTGCCTTTAGACCCATTTGTTAAAGCTACAATTTTTAAATATAAACTTAATGAATTTATTCTGTTTTTAAGGTGATGGCAGGATGGAAAGTTCTAGTTATTGTGCCCGATACTGTTCATATACAGCACTGGAAAATGATACAAACAGATCTTGATGTCATTACTTTGGACAAAAGAGAGACCGACAGGAAAAAATGGGAACATGGAGAAGGTTGGCGTCCACAGAACCTTAAAGAAGCTAGCTGATGATGGACTGAAAGTCGTGGAGGTTGTTACTGATGCCCATACACAAATTGGTGCATTGATGAGTAAGTTATCGTACTTAATGCATACATGTTTGCAGTTAGGTCAGTGGTAAAGACAACTATTGGTACTACTCTGAAAAACAGCTTTTTTTACACAGTAGTTTATTGAACAGTCTCAGGCTGTCAGAATACAATGCATGAGAAATGTTTACAATATAATTATTTACAGTAACAAGATGAATTGTTAGTCATTCCATAAATATATACAGACACAACATGAATAAGCGTATATCTGTTCATTCTGAAATCTTTGTCGAATAATATTGTAGTGACAGCTATGTACCACATTCACTTTTACAGAGAAGAACTATCGAGATATGAAACATTCTCATGACGTATGACATGCTGCCAAAAACTTGGGGAAGAAGATATTAACAGTAAGTAACATGCAGATGACAAAAGTTGTAAATACCTTTTACTCACTACTGCTGTTTGCATCTAAAATTCTCTGTCATTAGGCAGAGCTCTCCATGCCTCACACTCACCTAAAATTCATATATGGAAAATGGTTGGTTACTTACCTAAATTACCTTTTTTTCATAATGATTCTATTACATGTACATATATTTCCTGTCCCATTACATTGGGAAAAGGGCAGATGCAAATACACATATATTTATTTTATATTTTTATTTTATTATTACTATTTAAATCGCTCGCCTGCATTCAGTCCCAGGTGTTTTGTCATGTGCCTTCATTTTACTCGTGGACAGCTCTGTAAACAGGAAGACAATTTTCATTCCTGCTAAAGAAATAGTGGTATGGTAGGTAAGGAACACTTTTTAAACACTCTTGTTTCCAGTTACCTGGTACTATTTGTTGAAGAATACTCAAAATATTGCCAATTTTGTGATTACAATAAAACAATTGGACCGTATTTACAAATGCAGCAGTGAAAGCCAGCTACTTTATTTGAACATACTGCATGGCAATTGTCTTTCTTGACCAGTTTTCGTAAACATAATAACACATATTTGCTGGTACAGGTGTATTTTTGTAAATATTCCATTAGGGAAGTCAGACTAAGGCATGTAGACCATTGAAGAACTGGTGTCAGGATATCACAAACCACTTTTGGGATGTGTGTCAAAATGCGAACACTTACGAAGAATTCATATTAAGTAAATAATTTCACGCACATATTTTATGTGTGTACCTCAATGTCGGTACGATATTTACTGACATGTGAAACTCATATGACGGGACATAGCCCAGTGGTAAAGCGTACGCATGATTGGTTTCGAATATATCACCGTCGTGAGCCCATTAGGCTATTTCTTGTACCTGTCACTGTACCACGACTGGTATATCAAAGGCTGTTGTATGCATTATCCTGTCTGTATGATGGTGCATATAAAAGGGCGGGACGTAGCCCAGTGGTAAAGCGCTCGGTTGATGATCGGTCGGTTTGGGATCGATCCCCGTCGCTAGGCCCATGGGGCTATTTCTCGTTCCAGCCAGTGCACCACGACTGATATCAAATGCGGTGGTAGGTGCTATCCTGTATGTGGGAAAGTGCATAAAAAAGATCCCTTACTGCATTAGAAAACAAATGTAGCAGGTTTCCTCTGATAACTATGTGTCAGCATTACCAAATATTTGACACCCAATAGCCTATTATTAATGAATGAATGTGCTCTAGTGGTGTTGTTAAACAAACCAAACTTTGGTGCATATAAACGATCCTTTGCTACTAATAGAAAAATGTACAAGGTTTTCTCTCTAAAATGTCAAAGTGTTTAACATCCAATAGCCGGTGATTAATAAATCAGTGTGCTCTAGTGGTATCGTAAAACAAAACAAACAAACTGAGACTCGTACATAATTATCTGTGGCATATTAACTTATGGTTAAACAAACAGCGTTTGACTCCGGCAAACATTTCCCTAACCCGTGTTATCAGTCCTTTGAAGTTCAGAACTTTGACAAGAAGAAATAATTACTTGGTCAGTAGGTCATATTTTTAAAAATAAAATGCAGTAGGTAGACTTTCATTGACCAGGGTTTCTGCCAGAGGTAAAACGGGTATGGCGCCATACCCAAATGTTTTGACGAAATTAATTACTCTTATCATTACTGTATGATTGTGTTAACCCTAACCCTATTCTAAACCCATTTTCTTTCTGGAGGAGGACCCCCTATACTCCCTGTTGACTGTGGTTGCATTCAACACCATAGCGCCATACCCAAACATTTCTTTCTGACAGAAGCACTGTTTACATAATATAACATAAGGGATATGTTTTATTTAAAGGGGACATGCCTGAGTTTGCTTTAATTTTTAAGACGTTATCAAATAAAAAACCCCACTTTTTAACGATTGTAATTACATGTCAAATATATTGTTCTGCATAAAATATTAGTGAATGTATATTAAACGTGTTTCTGATCGTTCTAATATTTGTATAAGGTTAAATTTCATTTATTTCCTAAAATATTATTTTTTCGTACGTACGGAATTATTTCAAGACAAAATCCAGTTTTTGCTTGTTGCAAATATTAAAGCGGAACACCCTAGTTCCATCCAGCGAAAATAAATTATAATTTGGTTAATCTACAAACCTGTAACACACTAAGATCACGTTTGTATCAAATGGAGTGAAAAAGCAGGTTTTATATCGATAAATACCATGGGAATCCCCATATCCCAATTGCTTGAAATAATTTGAAAGTTAGTATTCTGATGTCACCGGTAGATGTCGCTCGAAGCACAACAATGCCTACGTCACGACAAATTTCACAGAGTGGGCACAGACTTGGGGTGCGTTCTTTTCACCTCTCCTGGACATGATTCAACTGTTCTGTCCTGGTTGTATCCCCTCTCCAGATATCGTACGACTTAGCAAAATTATTGGTTTTACGGGTTTGTAACGTTTTGTATTGAGACACTTACTTGTCTGAACTTTATTGTTTCTGAAAATGTTCACGAACTGTGAAGACAAATCTCACAAATGAACAACAACAAATCGGATGTTGATTGCGCGAACCGTGCACAAGAAAACAAACCGAACCAAAATGATAACAGTCACGTGGTATACCAACATCTGTGACGTTTACACAGGAAGATTCCCTCTAAAAATAGATTGGACCTCGCTTACTTAACAGTTTTTTCTCGATAGCACGTCTTGTGAAAAAATGCAAAAAATGCATTTCGTGGTTTTGCAAACATCAGGATTACCAAAAAGCACTTCAGGTGAATGGAAATGTGTATTCTAAATAATAAAATGTAAGTAAAGTGCAATTTTATTTATGAAAAATGGGGTTTAATAGCGAAAAACAACGCCGTAATGGTTAACAAATGTGTGTCCCTTTAAGTGTTAATATTTGTAAGAAGCCCAAACTGCTTGAAATAGGACGATGGAATAATAGGTTATGCACACTTTGTGATTCTAACGATATTGGTGATGCATATCATTATCTATTCAATTGTGCCTTCTTTACTAAGTCTCGAAAAGCAACTCCTAAAACAATAGTTTTATGTGAACCCCAGTACCCTAAACTTTAAAGAATTAATGACTAGTAATAAATTAGGTGTACTAAGAAAATTCAGCAAATTAATTAAAGAAATTAATGATAAATTTAAAAGATCATTGTATCAATAAATACCACATCACTCGAGTTAAAGATGTTTTATTTTTAGGTTTAAAACATTATTATATGTTTCAGGGATAGTTTCAAAAACTAAATATATAGGGTAAGTCGGCTTTTTATTATCTTTTTAAAAAATAGGTTTTGTCTTTACAACAGTCATCCCTACAACTCCCGATAAAATGCATGTGTGTGTGTGTGTGTGTGTGTGTGTGTGTGTGTGTAAGTGTGTATGTATGTATGTATGATAAAATTATTTATGTATATGTATGTGTGTATGTATCTATATATGAATATGTATGTATATATCTATATATGAATATATGAGAGAGAGAGAGAGAGAGAGAGAGAGAGAGAGAGAGAGAGAGAGAGAGAGAGAGAGAGAGAGAGAGAGAGAGAGAGAGAGAGAGAGAGTGTGTGTGTGTGTGTGTTCAAGTTTGAAATGAGATGCTGTAAATAATGCACACAATTATGACTTTACCATAAAACGAAACAATTAAGCATATAATTATGTGTTTGTGTGGCGGTAGCCCAATTCCAATCAAAGGAGAGATCTGGTGTTCTCAAATCTCACAGAAGCTCTACGGTCTAGCTGATGATATATCGAGGTGCGTGTGCTGTAACCTCACCGTGGTCCAGGGGAGTAACATTCTCTTTGAGAATGGCTAATACAGCACAAATTGAAATTCTGAGTAAAAGTCAGTATTTATCTGTGATATTTGTATTTTTGCACAGTTCTTTACACTGTTTTTATTTAAATCTTGAATTTTTATATTGATCATCACTTTATTTGTTTGCATTACCATAGTTTGACACCCAATAGCCGATGAATTTTTCGTGCTGGGGTGTCGTTAAACATTCATTCATTCATTCATAGAAACTTTGCTTTGCGCCCTCGATTTGAGTCTACTTGGCTCCGACGTGCCTGCCACTCCGTGTGAAATACCGGCAACAGAGAAAAGGGCTCTTATTAAGGTATTTTGTATGCCGTTCTATGCCTTTTAAGTTATAGCAGAAGTAACATATACTACATGCTACTGAAGATACAAAGCAAAATAAAAAAAAATAATAATAAAAAAAAATATATATTGTATGACAATGTAACGCATTTTATTATGGTCTGCACATTTAACATATTTGACTGCAGGCTGTCTGTCAGACAACAAGAAAAAAGAGAGACAAAAACACTACCCCACCCCATCCCCCCCAACATTTTTTTTAAATAAATAATAATAATAATAATTAAAAATAATAATAATAATAAAAAAAAAAAAAAAAAAAAAAAAAAAAAAAAAAAAAAAAAGAGAAAAAAAAGAAAAGAAAAAAAGAGAGACACAAAAACCCAAAGAAACAACAACTACATTTGGAATAACAATTCATGGAAATTATGCCTCAATATTGGAATCTATAACTGAACAGAATTCAGATACGCAATCGTTAAGAAGCACCACTCCCTTAAATTAGTGCCCGGTAACGCAAACCAAACTACACATAAACACATCTTATTGAAGGCATAAGTGAAACCGTTTGATATTACAAAAACTGTATATATAAATACACCTTATTCAAAGCACGATTGAAACAGTTTGATGTATACAACAGCATGCTGAATAATGAACGTATCTCAAGTATTCTGGAGTTCGTGTTATCTCTCTGCCGGATACATCGTCTTTGTCAGTTAATTGGACTCAAACGATTTTTGTAGCTACTGTTTTGCTGTTATTTCATCTATTGTCCAAAAAACCAATTGACCACAGAATGCATATGAAGAAATATAAAAAAGTCCATTTGTTAAGTGTTTAAATTTAGATTGCCATGAATTGATATGCTGGTATGTTATTGATCGTGTTGTTATTTGTGACAACAAAAGAAGAAGACAAATGGCACAACAAACCAACCAACCAACCAAACAAACAAAAACTATCAACGCCAAAACAAAAAGAAGCACAAACACAATGACAAAAATAGCCAACAAAATAACGAGCATGATCCACTGAGGTGAGGAGAAGGTCCAGGACAGCATGCTTGAACATTGTTTAGATGCAAAGTAAAGTTTGTTTTATTTAACGACGCCACTAGAGCACATTGATTTTTTTTATCTTATCATCGGCTATTGGACGTCAAACATATGGTCATTCTGACAGTTTTTTAGAGGAAACCCGCTGTCGCCACATAGGCTACTCTTTTACCTCAGGCAGCAAGGGATATTTTATTTGCGCTTCCCACAGACAGGATAGCACAAACCATGGCCTTTATTGAACCAGTTATGGATCACTGGTCGGTGCAAGTGGTTTACACTTACCCATTGAGCCTTGCTGAGCACTCACTCAGGGTTTGGAGTCGGTATCTGGATTAAAAAACCCATGCCTCGACTGGGATCCGAACCCAGTACCTACCAGCCTGTAGACCGATGGCCTAACCACGACGCCACCGAGGCCGGTCTTATTTAGATGCATGCCAAAAATCAAGCTAACATGGAAAGTGAATGAATTGTAGAATTCGGCAAAAACTGACCATAACAATTAACTTAATAACATTTGAACACGAATGAATGAATGAATGAATGTTTAACGACACCCCAGCACGAAAAATACATCAGCTATTGGGTGTCAAACTATGGTAAATGCAAAACAATTGATGATCAATATCAAGATAAAAATCCACCAGTTAAGCTAGGATTCCATGTGTCCGTAGTGCGCTATGCGTAGTGCGTTATGCGTGATGCGCAATGCGTTTTGCCCGTTTCCATGTAGCCGTATATATTCATCTGCGTGAAACTACTTTGCCCTTTTGGAGCAAGACTGGAGAAAAGAATAGGTGTGTATTTTGTGAATATGGCTTGCAAAATATGGCTTAAGTGTAGTTATTATCACAAAGTTATTGTTACTGTATGAAAATATTATATGACGGATGTCTGGCTTCTAGTGTGTGGGTGCAACTTTTAATAACTTTTAATATTTCGATGTTTACTCAAATCATGATACACACCGTAATCTACCTCCAAAAAATATCAATATTCCATCTCCCCCACTGAAGGAATAAACTGTTTATATTCTTTAGAAAAGGGCACCCACCCCAACACCATCGACTTGGATCCGCTGACATTTAACAAACTGGCTTATCATAATTATGCTGCATATACACGTACATATATAAGTTTCTGTGTATTGTGTTTATATTTTTTGTTGAATGTTATTTTTACGGAACATTATCTATAGTAGACTTTATCATGCCTCCCTGCTGGTCAAAACTAGCGCGTTTAAAAAGAGAGGTGGAAGAAGATGAAAATATGTTGCTCACAGCTGGAATTGCGCATTACTACCGAAAGAAAACCAAACGAAGGAAACATAAGTGCTGGGTCCATGCAATATTGAAACAGAGAAAAATATTTGGAACGTGCCATCATCTGGTTAAAGAACTTGAGTTGGATTCAAAAGAATTCCAGCAATACTTTCGTTTAAGCAGGGAACAATTTCAGCAAGTTTTGTTGCATTTAGAGCCACACCTTGTCAAAATAAACCTAACAAGAGAAACCATCAGTCCAACGGAACGACTTACAATATGTTTGAGGTAATAACGTAAACATACACATGTATATATTTTGTTAAGTTCTGTTTATTTGCAAAAACATGTAATACAAATATCAAAATTATACAATGACTGTGGTATGAACTGTTTCCTGAAAATCATGAATAGTGAGCATTTGCCATCCTGGCCCTATTGCATCTAAAATACCGAATGCAAACGTTACAGTGCTCTATACATTAAGGTTGCCATAATGAAGAAACATATTAATTCCTGTCTCAGTTGTTTAACTCGGTCATAGCCATGCCAAGAACATCTGATGTTTCCCTCTCCACACTGGGGAAGTGCTCGTTTTCATAGTGATTACTTTGTGGTGAGCACCGATATAAGGGAACGCACTGCTGAAGTGTGCTGGAGGGAGATATTATGCAATGTGTTTGAGGCTGCACACAAGCTTGCATTGAAGGAAGAGGCATAATAGTTTGGGGTGGCAAATACCTATTCTCTGCATTGAAGAACAACTGTGCAATCTGAAATTGCACCACTCCTTTAACATCGTTTGGCAGTTTCTTTAGACGAAGAATGTATGGCTCAAGGAAAGCCTCATCTTCATCTCTAGCTTCTGGAATGTTTTCCCTTCTCTTTTTAGTACTTGTGCAGAGATCAATCAGTGCCTTCTGAAAGCCATCTGGTTCTTTAGTTTTTCTATACCTGGCTTGCTTTGATCTTATTATTTGTTTGCTACCACTAGCAGATGTTCTGTTGACGTTTGATGTTGACTGGCTCTTTATGCTATTAAAAAAAAAAAAAAAAAAAAAAAGCGAAAAAATTAAGCACAGTTAATACATTAATAATAATAATAACAATAACAACAACTACAACAACAACAACGACAATAATAAATGATCTTTTCATTCATTTCAGATATCTGGCAACGGGTGAGTCGTACAAGTTACTTGCATTCAGTTTCCGTGTGGGTGCTACAACTGTTGGTACCATTGTTCCAGAGGTATGTGAGCTGATTTGGTATCACATGAAGGACTTGTATATGCCGCCACCAAGAACCAGTAATGAATGGAGGCTTATTGCAGAAAACTTTATGGATAAATGGGACTTCCCCAATTGCATCGGAGCGATAAACGGCAAACACGTTATTCTAAAAGCACCAAAAAATACAGGATCACTCTATTTCAACTACAAAAACACATTTTCTATGGTGTTACTAGCCTTAGTTGATGCTAATCTCAAGTTTCTTTATATTGACATTGGGTCATATGGACGAAACAGCGATGGGGGCATTTTTCACATTCAAGCCTTGGCAAAGCTTTAGCTGCAGGTAAATTAAATCTGCCTCAAGATACTCCTCTTCCTGGTGGCAGGCACATGGGACCAATGCCTTATGTCATCATAGGAGATGAAGCATTTCCACTACAAAGGACTCTTCTGAGACCATTTCCTGGAAGGGGTTGCACAGAAGAGCAGAAACTGTTTAACTACAGATTAAGTAGAGCCAGACGCATTGTAGAAAATGCTTTCGGGATACTAGCATGTCGTTGGAGAATATATCACAAAAAAATAGCGGTACAGCCTGAAACGGTCAAATCTGTGGTAAAGGCTACATGTGTTTTGCACAACATGCTACAAAGCCAGAGCACCCCGGCACAGATACAAGCCATCCAGCAAGAATATGTTGAGGGTACAGAATGCGAGGCTCTTGAAAATATGCCCCGAATTGGTCACAGATCAGGTGTGGAGGCAGGCAAAATACGGGAGGTTTTCATGGAGTATTTTGCTAATGTTTACAAACTGCCATGGCAAAATGAAATCATTCAAAGAGGACAGTTCAGAGAATAGAAGTTATTTTTACGATTTACCTTGTTGATCAGCAGTATATTTTATCCCAATCTCATCGTCTGGATCTTCATCACCATCCACAGAGTTTTCAGATAGGTCATCATGATCATCGTTCTCGTTCAGAGAAAGACTATCTGCACATAGATTGCTGTCAGTGCTGAAAATAATCAGTATAACTTCTACCCAATCATTGTGCATGTAATATCTAGGGCAAGGAAGATATGATGTAGACATAGTTAATGTTATAATTATATGAACTGCAATATTCAATATGCTTTAAAACAACACCAAAAAGAAAAAGAAAAAAAAAAGTGTTCTCCATTTTACTTTCCAGAAATCACCTATGTAAAAACAGAGTACGTAAATTCGTAAACAACCATAGTAGCAGTAGCAACTGATTTACATATACATAGAGAAATCATTTGTTGCCATTATTCAAAATCAATAGAGGAAACCCGCTCCCGCCACTTGGGCGTCTCGTTCTGACTAGCAGCAAAGGATATTTTATATGCACTATCCCATATACAGGGTAGTACATACCACGTTATTGTGAAGCACTGGCTGGAAAAAGAACTAGCTTAATGGGTCCACTAAGAAGGATCCATCTGGCGACCCACCTTGAGCGTACGCTATACCACTGAGCTACGTCCCACTCCCGACGAGATGAAATGTACACAAGTGACGTAATGTACATCACAATGTGTCACTAAAATGCTGACGCAATAACGTAGAAATAAAACGAGACAATTTCATCAATGTAAAATCATTACACATCGTACTACACTAAATTAAACATGACCACTTAAAAATCAGGTTTGATTATATATAATGTGCATGTGTTTATGTATGTGGGTCTAATCTTCCTACCTGTCTTTCCCTCCCAGTCAAGTATAGTTGCTACGCTATTCCATATATTGACGCTCTTCACAGAGTCCTTGTGGTCCTTTCTTGAAGTGTCATATATGGACGGCTTTTGCTTCACCACTTCTATTAATTTTTCTAAAATATCTTCTGGAACAATGTTCCGAGGCATTTTGATATTGCCGCAAAAAAACTAGGAAACACGTGATTTCTCAACTTCCTGTGTCCGTATTGTCTGCGTGATGCGTATTGGAACGATCATCGAGGAGTTCTGAATTAACGCATCACGCATTACGTACACATGGAATCGCTTCAATTGAATTCAATAGAAACCGTTGTTAGCGCATCACGCATAACGCACTACGCATAGCGCACTACGGACACATGGAATCCTAGCTTTAAATTAAAACACAGTGTAAACATTTGAACAATGCTACCTCTCAATAATTAATGTCCCGTTGCATTAATTAAAATACAACGTCATCCCACTGGTCCAACCGTAGCAACGGGAGTTCATTTCTCGATGAATGTAACAATTATGTCGTCAGGGAACGTCATACCTGATGACGTCATAATATATTGGTAATTTGTCTTACAGAGCGTTATTGTTTTAACCATAAAATAATTCCAAATAAAATATGAATTTTTCAAGTTATCATTAGTAAGTATGTTTGAAATTTAATTATAAATAGTGTCTGTTATTCCTTTTACGTTCATCTGGGTATGAACAAAACGAAATCATCCGCAAACTTCTGTGAGAACGGCTTTGCCGATTCACACAATTTGCGGATTTTTGTTTCATACCCCGATGAACGTGAAATAAATAATAAGCAATACTGAGATAATGTAACAAATGTGTACCCCCGCTCCCCCCGAAACTCACAAAATAACACCAGCAAATACAAAACAAAGAAAATGAAAAATAAAATAAAAACGTTAATATACAGACAATATACGAAAACTCCCACCGCGAAAAAAAGAACAACAGCAAATCCACAAGGATATCCACAAACATAAACAGCAACAACACAAATAGTCAACAAAACAACTATGATGAAAACCGGACACAGTCCACCGAGTTAATAACATTTGGACAAGCAAAGGACTAATGCTAAAATGCTAATTATCCATAATGCAATAATGCTAATTATCCATAATGCAATAATGCTAGAGATATAGATAAAATAAAGCGACCAGATATGTTTTGCATTGGCATGGTGAATATTACTCCGTTAACAAAATAACAACATCAATATTAATAATTTAAAAATATATTAAAACCCTAAAAATAAAAGGCAAAAACCAAATTCACCGACAATACAATATATAAACAAATATACAAAAAAGAAAGACAAAAGCTTTCATTGCAGCCATCCCCCCCCCCCCCCCTCCAAAACACCCACATCAAAAACAACAAATAAACAACAAAAACAAATACACAACAAAATAATTACAATGATAAATCTGATAGACAGTCCAGTGAGCTGACTGATGTACATGTCCATGACAACAGACAAGGCAAGGCAGGTCTTTATTACGCTCAGGCCGTATTCTACGGCATGTGTTCAATGGTAGGACATGCTTTACAGGAGCAAAAGTAGCGACAGCATGACAGAAAATCGTTTAGATATACGCCAATAATCCAGTTAAAATGGAGAATGGATGAATTATATGATTATGTATTAAAATCAGATACTGGTACATCAAAAGAAAATATAACGTATACTGACACATACACACCAAAACAAAAATCCACAATAATCCAAAACATATATAAACAACAGTCACAAAGATGGCGAATGACTTGTATATCAAAGGCCATGGTGTGTGCTATCATGTCTGTGGGCCCTATAAAAGAGCCATGGATTTCCTCGCTAAGACCGTTAAAATCATCAATATTTTGGTTAAGATAAACAAAACAAACATTAAAGACACTTGTCGGAAACCCACGAAACAGATTAAGATGTCCAGGGAGTGTTATGACCAGTTCACCCCAGCTGGCTACTTTATATAAACAATATTGAAGCCAGTTCCATTCTGCAAAGAATATGCAATTTGACATCCTGACACAGGACCTTTTGTCTGCTTGTTTCACAGCAGTCTAAGTGAAATGATGTTCTTATTCGATGGACAGAAATAGAAGCACGTTAAAGTTTGTTTTGTTTAACGACACCACTAGAGCACATTAATTTATTAATCATCATTAATATTGTTTATATAAAGTGGCCAGCAGTGGTGAACTTGTCATAACACTCCCTGGACATCTTAATCGGTTTCGTGTGTTTCCGACAAGTGTCTTTAAGTGTTTTTCTCGTAAATACAATATGATATTATAGTAGTGGTCCAGATATTGTCAAATGTGGGTGGGTGTCTGTTCCAAAGCAGTGTTCCAATACTGACGTATCAAAGGACGTGTTGACAAATGCCATTCGAATCGATGCAGTAGGTTCGAATCCGTGCAGTTGACACGTTGTGTTTTTTAAAGGGACATTCCTGAGTTTGCTACATTGTAAGATGTTTCCGACTAATAAAATATTTCTACGATTAAACTTACATATTAAATATATTTTCTTGTTTAGAATATCAGTGTCTGTATATTTAATGTGTTTCTGGTCGTCTTAATATTTGTAAGAAGGCCAAACTGGAATTTGTCTTAAAATAATTTCGTACGTACGAAAAAACTATATTTTAGGAAATAAAATAAAAATTAACCTAGTACAAATATTAGAAATATCAGAAATACATTTAATATACAGCCACTAATATGTTACGCAAAAAAATATATTTGATATGTAATTAAATCGTTAAAAATCTCTGTTAGTCGATAACATCTATGTGCTATCCTGTCTATTAGAAACAGCCTTTGCTGATGTTAGAAAAAAAACAATATGGCGGGTTCCCTCTGTATCGTAATTGCCAAATGTATGTAGCCGATGATTAATTAATCAGTGTGCTCTATTGGTGTCGTTCAACAAAACAACCATTGAACGTTTTCTTTCACTTTAATTATATTTTATATCATTTTATTGTACACCTGGCGACATAACGTTCATAAACTTAAAGGGACATTCCTGCGTTTGCTCCATTGTAAGGCGTTTCCGACTAATAAAATAGTTCTACGATTAAACTTACATATTAAATATATTTTATTGTTTAGACTATCAGTGTGTGTATATTCAATGTATTTCTGGTCGTCTTAGTATTTCTAAGAAGCCCAAACTGGATTTTGTGTTCAAATAATTTCGTACGTACGAAAAAAAACCTATTTTAGGAAATAAAATGTAATTTAACCTAGTACAAATATTGCAACGATCAGAAACACATTTAATATACAGGGACTAATATTTTGTGCAGAAAAAAAACATATTTGATATGTGATTACAATCATAAAAAAAGTATGTGTTAGTCCGACTCAGCCGATAGCATCTTACAATGGAGCAATCTCAGGGATGTCCCTTTATGGGCAGTGATGTCACTGTGGTGCATTTATCGAGTTTATGAACTAAATATACAGCTGCGGAAGTGCGTAAGATAAGCTCCTTTTTTTGCTGCCAGAATTTCTGCAACAATCCATAGTATTTATTGATATCCGTCCGATGCAAAGGAAGTCTCATTCAAGTTGTTTCGCACGGGCTGACACTATTAACATATGATTTCGTCTTCAGCTATAGTGGTTCTTCTGCAAAGGTTAATGGATGCACTTAACGAGAGCAAGTGTTTGTGTTCAGACGCAATGTGTACTGTACATATAATACGTTTTATTACGTGTTTCGTGTGATTTGCAATCTGAACGTTGCACCACGATGACGTCAGTGAGTTTGTCGTAAATTGGTTAGTTTGTAATGTTCTTTCTCTAGCACTAGTTTGTGTTGTTCCAGTATTGCGCTACATCGAAGTTTATTACATTGCATTGCAGTGCATTATAACTGCCTTATGCTATATCTGTTTTATATCGGACTGTTGTGCATTTTTCTATTGTTACGCTATGTTATATGTTATTATATATTGCAGTGTATTATAATAATCGTATGATGTTTTGTATTTTATTATTATATAATAGTGTATTTTATTAGATAATGATTGTGTAGTAGAACATTTTATAATTATAAATATGACTTGTGTAGGCATGCATGTACGTACGTACGTACGTATGTATGTTTGTATGTATGCAGGTATGCATGCATGCATGTGTGTGTGTATATGTGTATGTATGTGTGTGTATATATGTATATCTGTATGTATGCGTGTGTGTATGTATGTATGTGTGTATGTATGTACGCATGCTTCCATACATGCATGTATTTATATATGTTTGTGTGCGCGTGTGCATGCGTGCAGGTGTCTTTGTGCTTCAAAATATTCATATATTAAATACATCTGAACGGCAAACCGTTATTCGTGATCGAGACCGCGTCTCTGCACAATACATTTCGAAAAATAGTGCACGATATAGGTAAACGAGGTCTGAAATCCCGGCGTCGGAGTTGGCCAGAGTTGACGTCAAACATTGGATTGCTGTGGCCTTAGAGGGGATATCTTTTACTGCCGTTTGGTGAGCAGCGATTGCGAAAACATTACATAGTTTGGTCTCTGTAGGGGCTGATAACCGTCCAAATGTCCGTCTAGTTTTCTTACAGTCAGAGTACTCTGGCTAAGCTAGTAAGTAAATATGAAAGAAAGAAATGTTTTATTTAATGACGCACTGAACACATTTCATTTACGGTTATATGGCGTCAGACATGTGGTTAAGGACCACACAGATTTTGAGAGGAAACCCGCTGTCGCCACTTCATGGGCTACTCTTTCCGATTAGCAGCAAGGGATCTTTTATTTGCGCTTCCACAGGCAGGATAGCTGTTGAAACAGTTATGGATCACTGGTCGGTGCATGTGGTTTACACCTACCCATTGAGCCTTGTGGAGCAATCACTCAGGGTTTAGAGTCGGTATTTGGATTACAAATCCCATGCCTTGACTGGGATCCGAACCCAGTACCTACCAGCCTGTTGACCGATGGCCCAACCACAACGCCACCGAGGCCGGTAACAAGTAAATATGAAGGCGAGAGTGCATACACTACACGTTGCAGTCACTAGACGTTTTTCGTGCTGATTTGTTTGTAAACATTAATTAATTACTTGAGTCAGGCCTTCCTGAGATTGTAATGCAGTTACTATATTTTAGTGCAAATAGCCGCGTTACAGCTTCTCAATACTATGTTATAGCATAATTTATGACCGCCACCTTGATTTATCATTTTAGACACTCATTTACAATCTGGGATTACACAATGTCATATTTATCTGTCTTCAAAAAAAATAAAATATATATATAATACAACCAATATATAATATATCACCATTTCAAAACGCACATTTGACTTGCCACAATTGAAAATGTAAGCACAAAGTTGTAGGTAATATTTAATTTTTATACTTGGAGACTACCAAAGTGTAATAATTGAATTTAAAAAGAAACCAGGGACCTTTCCGTTACATATTATAGTACACACACACGCACACACACATATATATATATATATATATATATATATATATATATATATATATATATATATATATATATATATATATATATATACTCTCCCAAAGAGTTGGGTGTAACAGAACATATGGTTCTACATCATTTATTTCAGTTAAATTTTATTATGAAAAGACATTGTATGATTACTGAATTATCAAACTGTAGTCCACCCTATTCTGGATTTGAAGTGTTAACCTTTAGACTACTGGATTAATTTTTAACAAAAACCACGTTGAGTGGGTACAAGTTTATAATTTTTACTCACATATATTCACTTAAATGTTTCATAAATACATGAAATAAAGTTCATATATGAATCGGTAAGTATTATTTTCGTGTCTTTTTTTGTAATTTTTATTATTTTAGATCGGCTAATGGTGATTAAAATTAGGCAAAAAATCGAAAAAGTTGCGTTTACTTACGGGCATTTGTGGCCAGCTGTCCAGTATTTATGTCCATTATTCCCGATAACAGTGGTTTTCTGACCAGAAATTTTTTTTAAACCCGAACTACGATTCATATTGCAATATTTGGTAATTTTCGTTGTTGGTAAAACGATAAAATTTATTATCAAATTAGCTGTTACAATCAGCTATCGATCCCTGAAAATTACCGCGACGTGCCGCCATTGTTGTCAAGCGAAAATACTTGCCGAAAACCACTTTTTGAACTCAAAATTTCAAGGTATTTTCAATTGAAAAAATCAAAACAAAAACCACCATTTTGAAAAAAAATCTTTTTTCTTTAATTATATTTCCGTTTCCGGTGAGTGTCGTGTGCAAAACGGCGGGAAATATGAATTGGGGAATGCACTGTATACAGTGTACAGTATATCGACTGACGTGACGTCGGGCGAGATATCTCGCCTGCAGTAGTCAGAAGGTTAAGAATGAAGTGTGACACGTGATGTGAATAAATCATAGGTATAAAAATGTTCAGTATCGGTTATATCATCCTCGTGCTGCAATCGCAGCTGCACAACTATGAGGCATGGATGCAACACGATTTTGAATGGTGTTTTGTCATTCATCCCGTAACGACAAGTACAGTTCCTGTAGTGTTTGCGTCATAGGGATCCTTTGGCGAAGTCTGCAATCCAGGACGTCCAAGGGATGTTCAATTGGGTATAAATCTGACGATGTTGCTTGGCATGACAAGACACGAGCGTTGTTTTGCTGTTGAAAGTCTTGGCAGACACGTGCAATGTGTGACCCGACATTGTCGTGCTGAAAGATACTACCATTAACGTTAATCAGTGAAACAACGCGATACTGCAGTGTCTCGTCCCGGTAGAAGTTGACAACGGTTTGGAGGGAAATTCGTCTTAGTCCAGCAATTTGGATAGCTGTGGAGCTTGCTGCCCTGAATCGATCCCAAGTGTAGAGCATCCGGATGTGTCGATCTTGGGCTGGGGTGGTCACTCTTGGTCGGCCTAACTTTGTTCTGTACGAGTGCTTCCTGAGTTATTGTAATTCTTGACCGTCAATGAGGGCAATATCAGGTTTTATGGACCGAAGAAATCGACACTGATCATGGCATGACGCACACGTCTCCCTATCATGTCCCAGATGTGTTCAATGGGGGGAAAGGTGTGGGCTCATTGCTGGCTATGGCATTCGATAGATGTTTTTTCTGCTGGAGTGAGCATTGACGATGCGTGCACGGTGAGCATGGGCATTGTCTTCCTGAAAAACAAAACATCGACCCACACGCCTAGCAAACGTGACCACAAAGAGTGTCAGTATATTGTCCCGATAGTACTGGCCAGTGACCCTTCCTTGCACAACATGGAGGAGGTTCTGTCAGTGATAGTGATACCATAATACAGATCCACCGTCAAATCTGTCATGAAATCGCAATGTGACGTTGGCGTGCCGTTCATTTCTTCGTCGCCAGTCCTGATAGCCTGTCAAGGAAGTTAGAAGTGAATAGGCACTCATCTTAAAACATGACACGTGACCAGCGACCTACACCATTCACGTCTTTGGGCAGTGTGACGATTTGTCAAGGTAGGCACAATCCGGGGCCGTCGAGTACGAAGATGGGCTGCATGAAGACGATTTCTAATCGTCTGACCCATAACTCTGACACAAGTAGCCTGATGAAGGTTTGCAACAATTTGATTTGCCGTGTTAGCTAGATTTCTTGGAGCCTGATAAAACGACCCTGTACTCCTATCGTTGCCCTGGGACGACCTCAACGGGCTTGATCGTCAACATTTTTGGTTTGGTGCTACCTGTTCCATAGTCTGCTAATCACTGACTTCGAAACTTTGAATGTGTTGGCCACTTCACGCTGACTTCTGTCTGTTTGCAGCATGCCAATAGCCCGTAGACGCTCATCGTGTTGCATACGCTGCATCGCAAATTCAAACAATAAAAATGACTAAAAACAAAACAATAACAACCGTATGATCAACAGAATGAAACAGATTGACAGACAGTGATTAATCGACCTTCCTGGAAATGGTCAAAATCGAGAATGACACCCCACGCACGTGTACGGGCAACTGCGTGACGCACGTGCAAACTATGGAATGTGCTTCGGTGTGTTGATAAACATACCTGAACGTTCTTTACTAGGATGTCTGTTTTCAAAACGTATGTTCGGTCTAATAGTTGATATTAACATTAATATTTCAGGTTCTCCTACATTTTTTGAAGAGTATGTATATAATACCTGTGTTCGGTTATTATGTCCCTGGTTTGTAAGATGGCGATTCAATGTTGCTCACCCTATTAAATGAATGAATGAATGAATGAATGTTTAACGACACCCCAGCACAAACAATACATCGGCTATTGGGTGTCAAACTATGGTAAATTGAAAACACAATGTGATGGTCAACATCAATATAAAAATTAAAGATTCAAATAAAAACACAGTGTAAAGAACTGTGCAAAAATAAACAATATCACAGATAGATAAAATTAAAATTTATAATAAAAGTCCGTATCACGTAAGAACTGCAGTAAAAGTTTTGGATGGAATCGAAATGATTCCATCACATTTCTGTGTCCAAATAAATCTTGCTGACAAATGTTTACACTCCACCAAAATGTGTCGCACCGTCCCCTATTAAATCAACCATTTCTTCATGATGTGTCGTGCCTTTGTCCTTTTTAACTCTTGTCAATTTATAATGGATATTTTATTATCTAAGTGATGTGTTTGTGACAGTTTAATTGTGTTTATTCAATTCAAAATGTATTCAGTCATTTGTATAATTGCTTCTTTTGCTGTTGGAACCTTTTTTGTACTTCATTGTAACAAAACATTTGCTTCGCGCGACAAGTTCAGCTAATGGAATGGCGATACTGTGTCTTAATGGGTGTCTCGTTGGAAATGCATTGATTGCAACTGAAATGATGTTCAAGAAACTCTTTGATACAGTTTCTAGTGTATTATCAATGTGATTAACACTTTATAGGTTAATCAAATCCGTGTCCTGATGGAACGGTTTCAAGGTTCAATGTGTATTGTACGTATAAGTATGTTTTATTAACAATATGGTCTGCAACAAACGTTTACACAAATGTGGATTTTTTCCCACGCTATTTGTATGGCCTGGATAATAAAAACACCTTGAAAACTATTATGGTACACTTCTGAAGTCACGAGTCACTATAGCCGCTGCAAGCTTGCAACAGTCGTGGTTTCTTATACTGGCATCATTACACGTCACTGTAATTAATATCGCTTAATGTTATTAATGCTGATAGTGAATCCATTTTAATCGTACTTCACGTTTACTCTAAATCATAGTTTGTGGATAATAAATAAATTATAACATTCGCAAGAGTGCCAGACAAAATTTATGAATTGTTTTATACTCTTCGTTCTAGCTCGGGGAATAAAATTATTTCCAAACTCGTTTCGTAAATTCCGTATAGCACTCCCGCTCATGCAGTGATCTGTATGTATGTACGAATAGGAATAAAACACAATAAACCCAGCTATCATTAAAGCTGCAGTGTCTGGAATATGTTTATTATTTAAGCATTTAGAATAGATGATCCAGTTCTGTTTGGTACATAAAAGGCCCACCACATCGCAATGCTCGCTTATCTACATTATCTAGGTCAACTGCAAACTGAATGGACAGCTTGTTTTTCTTCAATTAGCGGGACGCCAGTGGAACTGGGAATTTACGCGATTTGCGCAGGCGCTGAGCTTCTCACGTGATTTTGAACAAATTTAACAGTCTTGATTGAGGGGTCGTCTCATACCCCCAAAATATATTTATATCCATAAAGGTATGGTACAATACCTTTCCAGGGGTCGGTGGGGGATTTGCCTTGAAATTTCGACAGTGACCAGCGGCTGGCATACGCGTCACATGTAGGGGGTGTTAATAATTACGTAACGCTCTAGGGGTAGAGGAAGAGGGCGGTATGTTCGATATACGTAACATTTATGAGGACTATATGTTATTTCTATTCATTACTTAGACCTAAAAATGTGGTGGGTTTTTTTTTAATGCGCGGTCGGTCTAGAATCGATCCCCGTCGGCGGAGTTGTTCCACCCAGTGCGCCATGACTGGTATATAAAAGGTCATGGTATGTGATATCCTGTCTGTGGAATGGTACATATAAATGATCCACTGCTAAAAAATAAAATATATATATATATATATTGTTTTTAAATGTAGCGGGTTTCCAAGACGCGTGTGCAGGGATTTCAGCGGAGTTAGAGATTATAGACTGCGTTGAGCGAAGTTTATATGGGGCCATGTTCCCCCAGAAAACATATATATATATTTTTGTTTTATCTTGGTCAGGGAAGGGTTTCGACCCCCAATACCCTCCCCCCTGCATATGCACCCGTTTCCTCTCTTAGATTATATGTCAAAATTACCAAACCTTTGACATCCAAAAGCAGATGATTATTAAATCAATATGCTCTAACACTGATGTCGTTAAACAAAACAAACTAACTTTACCCTTTCCAAACGAAATAATATTTATTTGAATTTATCGATTTTACCACATGTAAAATTAAAAAGTGAAAACGGTCATTTTCTACTTTAGTATATTTTATTAAAAGTATATACATGATAAATGTGTTATACAAACTAAACTTTGAAAGTTCTACTAACACTTGATAAAATATTAATTCTTAAATAGGAAGGTACGATTGTCGATAGTATGTTGTCAAGATCAAAACCGGTTTTAACGAAAGAATAGTATGTATCCTCAATCGAACGTTCTTTGTACAACGCAAGAATTCTCATTTCATTTTTTGAGACGAACCCTACAATTTCAAATCCGCAAACGCATCTGTTAACTGAAATTGACAAGAGGCTGTCGTTTGTGGTTTGCCGAGCAATGGCCGCACAGGCGACGAATCGAGCGTATATTTTTGACGTTCTCCGTTCATAGCGAACACACACGAATGTGTTAATGCTTATGTCACACCAAAGTAGTTCTCAAAACGTCCTACCCCGTCCTAAAAAAATTGTAAAACGGGCTGTGGTCGGGGTAGAACGTGTAACTTTGGCCAAATAATGTATAAAATACGATGCTAGTTCGTTCATAAACAGTTCTCAATACGTCCATCTCGTCTTTATCTCGGCCGCAGTCCTTTGGTATCAAGTTCAGATCGGATAAAATTGCCCGTTCACCTCATGCGGACAACGTTTCCAGGCAGTCCAAGCCCGTCCGTAGTCAGTTTAAACCCGTACTGAACTAGTTCTACCTCGTTCCCAATACGTCCAAATCCGTTCTGACTAGTTCTTAACTCGACCACCTCGTTCCCAGACAGTTCACCTCGTCCCTAGTGCGTGAGGAACGTAATTGCAATCGCGTCCTGGCCCGACTGCTATAAATACCCAGCGCGTTGTTGCCAGTCCTCATTCACGTTCGCCGCTTCATGCTGTACGCATCAACACATCAAGTCAACGACAGTTCCGACCATCTTCGATCATCATGCCGCCAGTGAGGAAACGGCCGTATTTATACCCTACCTTGTCCTATCTGCGTGAGAACTACACAAACGTACTCAAAACGAGTAGAACTTAATGAGAACCTACTGCGAACCTTTAGAACCGTGCAGAAACGTGTTGCCAACACCTTCAGAACATTTTTTTTTTTTTTTTTTGAACGTATTTGCACGGAATAACGACTGACTAAGGACATAATGCGGTGGAGTTGGGTCTGTTTGCGAACGGGATGAACGAGCTACAAACGAACCCGGTCGGTGTGCACACGTACTGCAGTTGATGCCCGACTGCACCACGTCGTAACACGTCCCTAGTAGGATCCAAGTACGGCAATTCCGTTTGTAGTACGTCCACCTCGTTTTAAGTACGTTGTCACTCCGTCTAATTGCAGAACGGGATGGCCGCCAGAAAATTTTGAGCAGGCTCGAAGTTCTGGAGCACTCTTTCGTCCTAGCCCGTCCATGAAGTTCGTAAAAAGACCGTAAAAAGTTGCTACTACGTCCACTCCGTTCGCACACAGTTTGAGCCCGTTTGGCAACATTTTCAAGAACGTAGTGAGAACTAGTTTGGTGTGATGGGGGCATAAGAGTGCAGTTGAACTTGTATTTCATATTTGTGCATGATATTACTATATGGTAACCAGACACTGTAACGTTAATTTATCCATCCATTCATTGCGTTACTCAATTCAAATTACAATGTCAGAGATACACCGATGTCAAATTTACAATTGCCACAACCTTGCTTTTGCTGTACAGTCGACAAACGCCAGAAAATGTGCATTAACAGCATCCAATGTTATAAACTTTTTAAAAACATTGATTTTGTTTACTTATAGTATGGTAGATTTGTAAATTACGAAGATTTCAAAGGAAAGGTAGATTTGTGCTGTGATTGTTGAATTATGCAAAGTTGATTACAGATTATTTAATAGCAAAACTAAGTAGGACCGACTTCTTTCAGTTCAAGTACTGGACTGACGGACGAACATAACACAGGCGGGTATAGAGTCCATCCGTTCATTTGTGGATTCACTACTATCTGGATCAAGAAGATTTCATGTGATCGAAAGAAGAGATTGTAATTGATAAATGATGCCGTCTACAGCAGTTATACTTACAATTCGGTTAGCTGTTGTTCTCTGTTGTCTGTGCTCAGCATACAGGTACGTTTAAATATGTCAATGTAATAAATGAATGAAGGAATGCTTAATGACATTACAGCACGAAAAATACATCGGATATTGTGTGTAAAACTATGGTAAAGGCAAAACATGAAGTGATGATCAACACAATATAACAATGCAAGAGTGAAATAAAAACAGTGTAAAGATCTGTACAAAAATACAAATATCACAGATAGATAAAATTAAAATTTACAATAAAAGTATCACGTATAAATATATGTGTAGACTATATGCTCGTCCATAAACGAAAAGCAAATCTTGAATGTAGCATGGTATAAATTTGACGAAGTCAAAAGACGAGATACATGTATTATCTATCATAGAACCATACTTTCTGTGACCCCCAAAAAATCTTGGACTTAAATTTAGTGTATTGCTTTTGAAAAACAAATGGTTTAGACACAAGGTTCTCAACATGTTAGGCCTTCTCCATAATACATACATACACATCACAACAGCAATGTGTTTGTTTATACCCCGGTATATATATATATATAAATATATATATATATATATATATATATATATATATATATATATATATATATATATATATATATATATATATATATATATTCTGCAATTTAAATATGAACATAAATTAATTGTATTGAAAGAGATAAAGGAAGAAGGAATGAAAGCATGGTAGGAAACAAAAGAAATTATATATTTTCGATAACAGACGTTTGGTACAATGAAAACACAAAACAAAGATACACATTATTCGTCATGTTTCATTTATATATTTATGTACACAAAAACATTATTTAATGACTCTTCGCTGAGAACACGTTTACCGCTTAAAACAAATTGTAAATATATACGTACCTAATCACTGTGACGTCGTTTACGTTCGACACGTGTTTACAGGTTTGTTTGAATGAACATGTATTTTAGTAATACTAAACAATACATCACTATACATTTAAAACAAATCTTAGCGTTTATTCAATTTAATTACAGTCGATGTGAAAGCGAGGAACGATCCAGCCTGGGCACTCCATTTAGATTCAATGCATTCATACGCGTGACACTGATAACCTGCTGACCAAATTAGTGAATCAGCTTACTTCTGCGTTGCTACTTTGTTGCATATGGTTTCTAATAAAAAAAATACCTGTCATACCATTTTTATGAAATTCGTGAATAATGTGTGTATCGGACGAGCATAAATTTCATGTGGTGTTATATAAGAGTTATGAGGTCACAACCTGGCGACACCTAAGTTAATAGTATGATAGGGAATGGATACTATGATTGTGGGTTTTTTAAGTACACAACTCCAACAATAATTGTTAAACTGCCAAACTAAATAATTTGTTTAATAACTTACCATGGTAGCAAGGACGTTTTCACAAAATATTAATTATGCAAAATTATCCATTAAAGGTCTACATCCTCCAATATTTTCACATTTATATATCGTTAGGTGCGTTCAAAAATCAAGTCACACTTTGGGGGGGGGGGGGGGGGGGGGGGGGGGGGGGGGGGGGGGGGGGGGGGGGGGGGGGTGTCGTGGGATGCGTACAAAACATGAGAGAAGAAGAAGGGTGACATTACTAAATTACGTAACATTCCCAAAATCATAATTTATTTTATTCCTTTGTTAAAAATAAAAAAGGCATTGTCAATTCCGTGTATACGTAATCTTGTATAAATGAAAGCTATGATACCCAATTTATATCTTTAATTTCAGCAACATCAGACAATTCTATTGGATTAAAAATTCCACATATGATGACGTTACAATCACTGACAAGGTGATATATTCTGCAAATGACGTCAGATCGGAAACGATTTGCACAATGAAATGCACAGACG
Source organism: Gigantopelta aegis (assembly GCF_016097555.1). Classification (NCBI taxonomy): domain Eukaryota; kingdom Metazoa; phylum Mollusca; class Gastropoda; order Neomphalida; family Peltospiridae; genus Gigantopelta; species Gigantopelta aegis. Next base: position 44,891,484 of record NC_054712.1, on the reverse strand, counting down.
ACCCAGTCTGCATTTCCTTTTCTTACAGTTATCTTGATCTAGTCTGTCATCTACATTCAACGCGATTCACCAACGGCGCGAGTTATCTACCTTCAACAGGGTGGCGACATTTTTCTTCTATCCCAGGTAAACCAAAATCATAGTTACGTCTCTTTTTTTGGCCTAGTTATACCAAACTTAAACTAGACACTCAACATTTTTCTAATGCAGCAACGGATTTTCAAACCTTGCTTTTTAAAGGGACATTCCTGAGTTTGCTGCAATTTTAAGATGGTGACTAACGGAGACTTTTTAACGAATGCAATTACATATCAAATATATTTTTCTGCATAAAATATTAGTGGCTGTACATTAAACGTGTTTCTGATCGTTCTAATATTTGTACTAGATTAAATTTCATTTATTTCTTAAAATATCATTTTTTTCGTACGTACGAAATTATTTGAAGACAAAATCTAGTTTGGGTTTCTTACAAATATTAAGACGACCAGAAACACATTGAATATACAGACACTGATATTCTAAACAAGAAAATATATTTAATATGCAAGTTTAATCGTACAAATATTTTATTAGTCTGAAACATCTTACAATGCAGCAAACTCAGGAATGTCCCTTTAAGGTGTGCGGTTGGAATCGCGCCCGTACAGCGCAAGTAATTTCAATCTGACGAGTGTGAAAAACAGCGCACGTTACACTCCACACACGGCGCACGTAAAGTAGATGGGTATATTTATTTTCACTGTTTATAAACATCATTTAGCTGATAGGAAGGTATTTTATTAAAACAATAAAGTTAAAAACATGAAAGTCATTAAATTGGTATTTCTTTTTCTTGAACAAATCGGGAAATAATGGTTTAATAAACAATTTTGTAGACGTACCAGTCAAAATCCAATCGGAACTACACTGCCTATTTTATTTATTTTGGAGAGTGATTTTTCACTCGCCTTAGCATATTGAGGAGTGCGATTTTCCACTCGCCTATAATATTCAAAAACCAAGGACTGGATTTTGTATATGCATTTTGCCACATACAGGAAAGCACATAATTTCAATGTGCATTAATAAAACGAAATTGTGTTATAGTATTTTTTTCTTTTAAAAAATCAAAGAAAAAATGCATATTATTAAGCCTGTTGGTAGGGTAGGTTGGAGCAAAACCGACCACTCACAATATCCAGATGATAATTTTCTTTTCTTTGGGACTACGTAATTGGTAAGTTTTGTGACTTTAGTTGGGGAAAGTCTACTTAATCAAGAATTTTACATAATTATTTACAGTAATAAAACAGGGCGGATGATAATGTTCATTACCATTTCAGGGGTGGCAGGTTATCTCATAATACCATGCGATGTTAATAAAACCGGCACGTTTGAGATTTTTTGTTGTTGTGTGCCTAGATAGCGGTAATTGATTACCTAGCTGGCGCAGTGGTTAACCCATCAGACTACAGGCTGGTAGGTACGGGGTTCGCAGCCCGATACCGTTGTAACAGCCAAAAATATACCCCCGCCAAACTATACCCGGGGTTAAAGTGGGCTAGCCTGTTTTATACCCCAGGGTATAAACTGGACTAGCCCACACATTAACCCCGAGATATAAAAGAGGATAGACTATTCCATACCACCCTAGACCAGATTAGACACCCCCCCCCCCCCCCCCCCCCCCCCCCCCCCCAACTCAGAAATCAGCCCTATGAGAGTTCTGTTTTGAACTCAGTGGTCTTGCTAAACTATCTTAATTTAAATTAAAAAACACTCGGATATTAAATTTTTATTTTACTTCTAACGCTGATGACACAACCTTGTTAACTAAAATAGAAAATGTTAATCACTTAAATGCAGTTGGAAACTAATAAAGTGCAGACTACAGTGAAACTCAGCAAACAAAACGTATGTAAAAACTGACTACAACATAGAAATGCTCCGAAACATTCTCAAGATAATATAATGTATGATCTGTCAAGCTCTGGAGACTAAAGCTGGCAGGATACGTTAGCCACTGCATTGAATGGCCAAACTTGGTATATACTGCAACGCCATATCCTATCAGACTGGCTGTGGACATGACCTTGGCATCGCCCATATTTCATCGAATGAGATTCCAGAGTCAGTCACATAGAAATTAACATTTTGGTTCAGGTAGTGTTGGAGCTTCGTGGTGATGCCAGTGTGCATGTGCTACTCGACTCGATCTCAGATGATGCCATGGCTCTCCACTGATCCTGTGAGTATATATCTGATGGATCGGAAGTAGCAGTTGCCATCGCGTTTGGTCTTGTACGTTCGTTTTGGCTGTGATAGTTCAGAGGGTTGTCCAAAATATATTGATTTTGTTGTTGTCAGACCCAGCGCTGCTGCGAGGTTCTTCCGGGCATTGCTGGAGAGTGGGCTGAACATACGGATCGAGTTGGGTTTTTGCTGACGTATTCTGTTATGTCACTGGTCTCGTCTAGCTCCCTCCTTGGTCTCTTGGGTTGCTGGGGTTTGTCCTCTGGTGGCACAGGGGCAGTCAGGAATGATTGAGCGCTCAAGGTCATGGGGAACACCTGATGTTGATGTGGCATCTGTGTAGATCTTGAGGTTGCTGGCGTGGAAGGTGTTTAGCTTGGCACGGCCTTTGCGGGGGCACTCAACAAGTCTATTCACCAGGCCAGCGCGGTTCCAGCTTGGATCCCATCCTGTGGACATGCCGACTATTTTGTATGTAGACTATAGACCCTGTGATAATCTCTTTGTTGCTTTCATATCGACAATCATAATTTTCCTTCTGACGAGACTGTGCACTGACGATGTTGCTGGAGACTGCGGAACAGAGGTCTTTACGAATGGTGTGAAGTGTGCAGAACATCAGGGCTGGCTGAGTCTGGAATTGGTGCTAGATCACTCTCGTCGGCAGATTTCATTCAGGACAATGGGCAGCGTGGCAGTGCGGCCAAGCATCACTTCAAAGAGCGTGCACTTCGTTGAAACAAAATGCCTGCAATGTACTGATCCCAATCATCGACTTGGTCGTTGCAGGCTTGAGTGTCTTGTTGTCTCGTTCCATTTAGCCGTTTGACTGTGGGTGGTATGCCGAGGCCATGGTCCATAAGCATCTAAATATCTGTGTTTATGAATTCACGACGCTGGTCACCGATAAGGCTGTCCATGCAGCCTAGTCGACATACAACATAGTAATGGAACTGTGCCAATAACTTCGTGCTCTTGTCCATGATAGCTGTGGCTTCAGACCACTTGTAGTTTCTTGAAGAGGTCCGATAATGTCAATCCGAACGAGACTCCAGATCTTGGCAGGTACAGGTATGGGGTCGAGTGATGGAGCTTCTTTGCTGACTTTGGGATTACTGACGAAACACTTCGGACATGCCTTCACATAATTATTCTTGTACATCGTTCTTCATGTCTTTCCAGTAACATCGCTGAGATATTTTATGGAAGGTTTTATTTCTGCCAAAGTGCCCACCTGTAGCTGAATTATCATGACAGGCCTTCAGAAAGCTGGGCACACGGGTTTTCACGAGAACCTCCTTGTCCCCATGGAAGAGAGTTCCACTGTCAGCACGGAATGGCTTTGTTGTTTGACGAAACAGAGACTTTGCATTCACACGCTTGGCAGGATCCAGATCATAGATATGCTGAGGATTCTTTCGGTCAGCACTGGTGTAGAATTTCAAAATCTGGTTGTGCAGGTTATCATCCATGATAGATTTTTTTGTTGTTGTGAAAGTGTGAAAACATTATTTATTGTACCACACCATGAGCGGATCTAACCTAATTTCAGCGATTGCTGAATGGCTGAAGAAAGTTACGCCTTCTGGGGTTCACCCAGAGTTCAGCTGGAAGTTAACTCGAACAATGTTTTAAATTGTACCTGGAAGTTCCCTCGAACAATGTGTTAAATTGTAGCTGGAAGTTCCCTCGAACAATTTTTTAAATTGTAGCTAATCAGTCATCAGAAATGGCATTATGGCAATTAATATCAAACGAACTGTAATACTAAAACGCAAAAGAAACGCAGGTCCTGAAAATGCGAAAGAATTGCACTTTGTAAAGCAGTATCTTTGGTGGAATTGAACCTCAACTGTGTTAAAGGACATGGCACACACCCACACCGCAGTCCCACCTGCGTGTCAATTTCATTACCTGTGTGACGTCACAAATTCTCAAAACACGTTGTTTGCACGTGCTGGATCATCCGTATCATGAATCCAGTGCAAACACACTCATTGAAATGCTTATAAAGCCTACACACCTGGATTTAATCGCATAAATTCAATTTGAGTAGTGACAGACAACAGAATCACATTTTAAAAATGCCGCGACTGACGCAACTCCAGCGAGGGATGGCCATCGGGATGTTGCAAGCCGGACAGACCCGTACTGCTGTAGCCAGACAATTGGGATGTCATGTTTCGACAATCGCACGCCTTTCTCAACGTCACCAAATCACTGGATCTGTGAACGATCGACCACGCACCGGCCGCCCGAGGGTGACAACCGCAGCCCTAGACCGGTACATCCGGGTGACCCACCTTAGGAATCGGATGCTGCCAGCAGCTAACACCGCTCACCAGGTGCGTGATCCACGTGGTCCAGTGTCCGCCGATACCGTCCGACGCCGTCTGAGGGCAGCAGGACTCCGTAACCGCCGTCCTTATGTGGGACCAATATTGACCCCTCGGCACCGCCAACAACGTCAACAGTGGGCGCAACAACATCAAAGATGGCGACGTGGCCAGTGGCAACAAGTTCTGTTTACTGATGAGAGCCGTTACAATCTTTCCAACGCTGATGGCCGAATCCGAGTATGGCGACGTCGACATGAACGTTACTCCGACTGCTGCGTTCTGCAGGCCGACCGATGGGGCGGGGGTAGTGTGATGGTGTGGGGTGGGTTCTCATTCAACCACAGAACACAACTTCATGTGTTCAGACAACGCGTTAATGCCGCCGTGTACCAAAATGACGTCATCAACAATCACGTCGTTCCCTTCTTTGCCGCTCACCCACGTGTGCGCTTGCTGCAGCAAGACAATGCCAGGCCGCACACTGCCAGGGCAACACAGGCGTTGCTGGCTCAGCACAACATCCCAACGTTGCCGTGGCCAGCCTTATCACCGGACATGGCGCCTATCGAACACGTCTGGGATGAAATCGGACGTCGCCTTCAGGCTCGCGGTCAACCTCAGAATATGCAGGCGCTGGAGGCAGCATTGGTCCATGAATGGAACTCACTCCCTCAGGCATTCTTTCAACGGCTTGTCAACTCAATGAGGAGACGTTGCACTGCCTGTTTGAATGCCCAGGGTGGTCACACGCGATACTGACTTTGACAATGCTACAGGTCGTCTCTTTCACATTTTTAACATGGACCCCCACCCTACTTTATGACATGAAACAATAGCCAAAAAGGAATTCAATCAAAAATTTCCAACACCAATGTGTGCCGAATTGGTGTAGCTCCAAAATAAATGTTGAAATCTTCATTTCGTTTTGTTTTTTTAATATTTTATATCCAATTTAATGAGAACCTGCGTTTCTTTTGCGTTTTAGTATAGAAAAAAAGATCTAGAAAAAAAATCATTGTTCATTTTTTCTCTTTTATTTAAAAACAGAAATATAATAAAACATTTTGACAAGCCAAAGGAAAAGGAAAATTAAACAAATAATATCCCTCTAAGCTGAAAATAATAAACACAGAAATATGTTCATTCCACGTTAAAGCTGCCACAACTCCCAATGTTACATATCGTTCTCTTGACTAAAATACAAACACAACTACACGTTTAAGTAACTGGTTTTCGTGTTCAACCTATACCCGTGTACCCGTGTACATGCTTATAAAACATTGAATGTTCTAGACTTGCTGCATGCTGTATGGTTTTGCCATGACTTTAGTCTCGTCACTTTATTTAACATTGTAAGAAATTCTCGATACTAGCCCTTAGCATGACTTAATTACCACTTATAGCTGAATGGTGTGTAATGTGGGAGAAATTCAGTTGATCATTAAAAATTGATTAAATGCATGCTAAACGACATCCCCCCCCCCCCCCCAAAAAAAAAAAAAAAAAAAAAAAAAAAAAAAAAAAAAAAAAAAAACGTTTTTGGGTGTCAAACGGTGTAGGGATCAATGAAATAATGTCAATAAACAGTTACAGTATATTGTTTCAAACTTTACCATAACAAAATTTGAGCTGCGGTGAGAAGACATACTTATTGGGTCATTTTTTATTACTAACTTGTATACAAAATAAATAAATAAATAATAATAACGAACACTTTAAAAATAAAAGCAACTATTGCTTTCATAAAAATAAAGCTATCACAGAGTAGTCATTTTAGAAGATATGTCGTTATTCTCTAGCCTAAAATATATCAATTATGATGGGGAAAATCCCCTCTGAACATTAAAGAACAGACTTATTTATGAAAAAAACACAAGGGGCGTATAATCTGGACTAGAGGGGTATATTCTGGGCTAGGCTGTTCTATATCCCGAGAAATAGTCTGGGCTAGTCCAGTTTATACCCACGGGTATAAAACAGGCTAGCCTACTTTAACCCCGGGTATAGTTTGGCGGGGGTATATTTTGGGTTACTACACAGGCTCCAACCCAGGGCGATATCTTAAAGGCTCAATGGGTAGGCCCCTGCGTGTTCATTAACCTCACCGTGGTGCAGGGGTGAACATTCTTTTATAGAATGGCCAATAAATGCACAACTCCTCGTATGAGGCACCTTGTTTGCCGTGAGGTGCGACCAGTGAAGTGGATGATGGGATCCTGGTGGATGAGTCGTGGTTAATGTTAATGCCATTGACAATACACCACTTTGGCCTGGAGTTCATGTAGACGGGAGGTCAGGAATGGCCCGACCTGATCAATCGGCTGGTGATGCCAAGCTCAAGAGCAAACAATCTTTGTTTTGTTTATATTGTCAAGAACAAACGCTTGATTATTTCATTGCCCGAGTATATCAACCATGCTGGTTATCCGCAGCACCATGTCCCCTTGTTGGACTCGGTGGTGGGTGGGGAGCGTGGTTGATGAATTTTTTTTCCATACATTATGGCTTCAAACCATTATAATATTCTTGATGGGACCCTGAAAAGGGTCCACACCGAGGTTTCAGATTCTTCATCATGACTAATTCTTCAATTGTGAAGAAATCGAAGGTGGTAACGTTAGCTTCCTGGCCAAGGTTTCTGGTTATCAGTTCATCTGATGACGGAGCCTTGAAGAGGTTATCACCTTTTGCTGTTCAGAAAGGGCTTGTTGGCTTAGCTGGCGAGCCTAAAACTGTAAAAAAAACTGAAAAATGGATGACTGTTAGTTGAATGCAGCACTGAGAGTCATTCAAAGTGCTTGTTGAAATCTATCAGTTTATGCAACATCTGCATCATTGTAAAGCCACATTCCTCACTAAACTCATCAAAGGGGCTGATCCGGTCTCGTGACTTGGAAGGTGTATGTGATGACGAAATTTGTGAAAATGTGTCATCACGGGGTGTTTCTGCTGTCAAGAGGATCAAGGTTCGTAGGAATAATGAATTAGTTCCTACGAAATACCTTTATCCTAACTTTTGGAAAGCCAGTTCTTCCACAGTCGGTTAAGGCTGGGTATTTAAATATACCTGTTGAACCTTACATACCAAATCCCTTGCGTTGTTTTAAGTGTCAGCAGTATGGTCATGGACAAAACACTTGTCGACATAAATTGACTTGTGCTCGTTGTGGTCAGGCTGATCATGAGAACAAGTCTTGCAATAATGACATCAGCCGCATCAATTGCAAGTGAAGTCACTTTGCATACTCGCGAGAGTGTGCAAGGTGGAAGTTAGAAAAAAAGGTTCAACAGGTAAAAGTTGAAAAACGCTTGTCTTTTCCTGAAGCCAGGAAACTGGTGGAGACTACAGCACCTGTCAATACAGGTCAGTCATATGCTGCTGCTGTTAAGGTTTCTACCAGAAGTGTGCAAGTCAACACAGATTTAACATGGCGTTATGATGAAAGTAAATACAAAAAACTTTCAGATATTGAAAAAGCTGAAAAACAGACAGCGAAACAGGTTCAACGACAACATGAAGCTGTTAAAAAAAATGAAAGAAGCTGTTGAAAAACAGAAAGAACGCTAGTCAGATCAAGTGTCTTTGGATTCTGAGAATCCATCAAGTAGGTTGAACACTGGGATGCCAGGTCCTGGTGTCCCTCAGACAGGAAAAGACACTAAAAGTAGTTCTTCGGGACGGATGAAGAAGATTGAGCAGAGATCCGTCCCAATACACAACCCTTTTGATCCTTTGTCGATGGATGTTTGTGACGATATGGATGATTGATCTCAGGATCATTCTCAGTCGCAAAAGCCATCACGACCTAGGGCAAAGGAAAAGGTCAAAATAAACCCCATACTTCCACCCAATGGCAAATAAACTCCTACAGTTGAACTGCCGTGGGCTTAGGCCCAATTTTGACGAATTAAGTCTTTTAATTCAAAAACATAATCCTATTTCAGTGTGTCTTCAAGAAACTTTCTTGAAGGACACTTATCATATTACCATGAGAGGATTTAACCTCTATCATAAGTTTCAAGAAACTGAAAATAGGGCATCTGCGGGTGTTTCCATTCTTGTTAATGAAAACATTCCTCAGAGTATAGTAACATTAAATACTAATTTACAAGCTGTGGCTGTCAAAGTCACGGCTCATAAAACTGTTACCCTATGTTCAATTTACTTGCCACCTCGTAAACATTTTAATTTTAATCCTAGGGATCTTCAAGGTTTTCTTGACCAGCTCCCTACTCCCTTCATTGTTATGGGAGATTTTAATGGTCACCACACTTTGTAGGGATGCGAGGATGTCAATATTAGAGGAAAACAATTACAAGACTTAATTCTGAAAAACGACTTACTTTTATTTAATGATAAAAGTCGTACATATTTTCATTCTGCAAGTGGATCTTTCACTTCCATAGATTTAACTCTTTGTAGTCCACCACGTTTTCTTGATTTCTCCTGGAAAGTTGGTTCAGACCTTTATGGTAGTGACCACTTTCTCATTATTTTGGAGAATGATGGACCACCATCACTTGAAAGGGTTCAAAGATGGAAGTTGGCGAAGGCAAATTGGGGTCAGTTTCAGCATCTGTGTAGCACTCGTCTGCAACAATTTGCCATTACTGATGCTGATGATCCCATGTCTTTGTTCACTTCCATCTTGAAGGACATTGCAGATGAAACTATTCCTAAGACTTCGGCAGTGCCAAAGCGTTTCAATAAACCAAGGTTCAATGATACGTGCAAAGATGCATTCAAAGAGCGAAACAGGTTGCTTGAGCGGTTCAAACGTGAACCTACAGCAGACAACCTGGATGCATTTCGTATTGCTAGGGCTAAGGCTCGCAGAGAGATTAGACAGAGTAAGAAAACATCTTGGAGAAGTTTTGTCTCCAAGTTTAATTCACAAACATCAGTAAAATCTGTCTGGAATAGGATCCGTAAAATCAAAGGTAAAGAAACCAGTAATACAGTTCATCATTTGTTTGTCATTGATACGGATGTCACGTCTCATCGTGACATTGCCAATGCATTGGCAGACAACTTTTCTCATAATTCATCTTCTGCTTCCAGTACACATGCTTTTACATCTGTCCGAACTAAAGCTGAAAAGCAGTCCATTAATTTTTCATCCGAAAATGCTGAAGTATACAACAGGCATTTCTCTATGGAGGAATTGCAGGATGCTCTTCGTAGAGCCCACGATACTTCAGTAGGACCGGATGAAATTCATTATCAGTTATTGAAACATTTACCTGAATCATCTTTGATGGTTCTTTTGAATATTTTTAATAACATCTGGATTTCTGGAGACTTTCTTTCTGACTGGAGGAAAGCAATTATCATTCCTATTCCCAAGCCTGGTAAGGATCCAACCAATCCTACTAGTTATCGCCCTATCGCTTTGACAAGTTGCATTTGTAAAACCATGGAACGAATGATCAATCGTAGACTTGCCTGGTATCTTGAATCTCACACATTGCTCACTAATGTGCAATGTGGGTTCAGATCTAGACGTAGCACGGTTGATCATCTTGTTAGTTTTGAAGCGTTTTGTAGCGAAGCTTTCATCCATAATCAGAACTTGGTTTCAGTGTTTTTTGATTTGGAGAAGGCTTACGATACCACGTGGAAGTATGGGATTTTAAACGACCTCCATGGCATGGGTCTAAGAGGTCGACTTCCTGTTTTTATATCTCAATTTTTAAGAGATAGATCTTTTAAAGTGCGGGTGGGGTCGACTTTGTCTGACATTCACCCACAGGAGATGGGTGTGCCTCAAGGTAGTATCCTGTATGTAACTGTTTTCTGTGAAAATTAACAGCATCACCCAGTGTTTAACTCCTGGTGTGGATTGCTCGTTATATGTCGATGATTTTCAGATTTGTTACAGATCGTCCAATATGATTATCATTGCTGTTGTGTTTAAACAGTTTTTCATGGAAATTCACGACAAGTACCGTGATTACATTCCTGTGTATACAGATGGATCACGGGATGGGAATTCTGTGGCTTGTGCTACAGTTTTTCCATCAGACACTATCATTTCCATGAGACTGCCTGACTCAGCATCGATTTTTAGTGCTGAAGTTTGGGCAGTCATTAAAGCCTTGGAAGAAATTAAAGATTCCATAGATCCAGATTTATTATTTTTACTGACTCACTTTCGTGTCTTCAAGCTTTACGAAATACGAAGCTGGACCATCCCTTATTTGGGATGGTGATACGAAAGTGTGTCTTTTTATCAACTGCCAGAAAAGATGTTGTATTTTGTTGGGTGCCCAGCCATGTTGGCATCAGGGGTAATGAAAAGGCAGATTCAGCTGCCAAGTCTGCTTTGGATTTGCCTCATGCCAGGGTTGGTGTACCTAATACTGATTTTAAAAATAATATCAACAACTTTATCTTTTTGACTTGGCAACGTGATTGGGACGTTATAATTATGATGTTAGAATGATGGAAATAGATGGTATAAAATGTCTCACGATAGCATATTTGCATGTATATTACCCACTTAGGATCGGCATATTAAATAACAAAAAACATGATATACATTTTGTAGATGCCCGTTCTTGTCCTCTCTATGGAACTTGCATGTTTCGGTATTTTAGCATAGGCATGTGTGTGTTACCTTTTTGATACTATACAAACAATTCGACATAAATTCGAAAGATGATATAAAACAATCGAACATCCTAAAATTGCTTTAACAGTGTTTGTCGGAAGTATAGGTGTCATGTTATGAATGAAATATGCATAGACTATTAGGTGCGAAACATAGGTAAATCCGTAAATTAATTGATGATCAACATCGCTATAAAAATTCAAATGTTAAATTAAAACACAGAGTAAAAAAATGAGTAAAAATTTTAATATATATTAATAATATACATAGCAATGAAATATATAGATCTACAGAAACCCCTGTATAGAGACTATTTGATATTGTTTATTTTTTTCGAATACGATTTTTATGTCAACGACTGATGTGTGAAAACCATATTTTCACGAATTGCGAAGCAATGATTGAAAATGTGGTTTTCACACATCACTCGTTGACATAAAAATCGTATTCGAAAAAAACAAACAATATCAAATAGTCGCTATACATATCACAGGTAAGTAAAATTAAAATGTATAATAAAATTCAGTATCACAGAGAAATTTCAACACAAGTTTAGGATGGATTTCGAAATGATTCCATGGCATTTCAAGTAACTTACGAAGATTTTTTTTTAAACAGGACACTGCCCGACTGAAGATGGCTACGTTCTCCTACTAGATCTTAACCTCTGCTTCACCTTCAACAACGTGGACCTGAAATGGCGTGATGCACGTAACGCCTGCATCCAAATGGGTTCAAGATTGATTGTATTGGACTCTGCGGACAAAAATACAGCAGTTAGTGACTATATGGATAGACACGGAGGTATTTTTACACTTTTAAATGTAGTATATTATACGCCCAAAAATACGCAAAATACTACTACTACTACTACTACTACTAATTAATAACAATAAAACAAAACAATGTAATAGCCGAATATATTTTACAATGTTTAATGCATATGGTCAGCTCCTTTGAAATCATTTAGTCGTTAAAATCATTTATTCACGCATTTGCATACATTTTGTATCTATCAATGTATAAATCCAGCCTTTGTGAATAGTTTAAATGTATTATATAACATTTAGTGAAATATCTTAAAATATCAGTGTAATAAAAGTGATATCAGTCACTCAGTGACGATACCACATTTTAGAGTGAAAATTTCACTATTTCACTCTAAAATGTCTTATCGTCACTGTAGAAAATGTTATCTTCACTGGCAGAAAGCCGGAACTATTTCGCTGCTGACATTTAAAAACAAAGGCAAATTGCAAAACGTTATATAATAAATAGAAAATTTCATGTTTTTTTGTGTCAAATATTACGGCGGCGTATTAGGGCCAACATACAAAAAAAAAAAAAATCCGTACGTACGATTTATAATCCGTACGTACGATTAATAATCCGTACGTACACATTGGTTAATCCGTACGTACAATTCAGTTAATTCGTACGTACGGTTTAGTTAATCTGTACGTACGGTTTGCTTAATCCGTACGTACGATTTAGTTAATTCGTACGTACGATTTAACTAAACCGTACATACGATTTAGTTAAACCGTACATAACGTTGGAACTCTTCTGTACCGAAGACAAACATTTAAAAATCATGGACGCTGTGGTGAGCTGCCTGCGTGACAGGGGTCTGTCTTCTGAACACCTAGAGAAGATCAAGGTTGATCGGGTATGTATAATTAGTAGCATTTTCACGTTTCCTGATTTAGTGAAAACACAATTATTGCAATGACGTCAAATACGGCGAAAACTATTCAACATTAGTGGATCACAGATAGGCTAGAGACAAGCACGCATAGGCTACCACTCAACAGCCACAGGTAAAATGCCGGGTTCTGGAGATTGACACGAAAATATCATAAGAAAATGGTTTATTATTAACCTGAAATTCATAGCAATCATATTTATATCCAATTTTTCATTCACTTAAATATCTTAGTTCGATCAGTTTACAACAACAAGCGTTTTGCAATATGGCGTCAATTACGGTCGAAGGTCCACTTCTCGCGCCCTGTTGTCTTTTCCTGTCCATGACAGAAATGGCGATATCAGGCATACTACCAATATTGCGTGAATTGCCGTTGCCAGCGTAGAGGTCAGTTGGTAGGCCTACTTTGTAACCACTTGATCTTCGAAATGCGTTATAAACAAGAAAATAATAATATTAATAAATGGTTAAACACTTGAAAATGTACCACTTTTCACTAATCTAAAATTTCCGATTCCACAATGAGTCACGAATAAAATGAAAAAAACCCAACAAAACAAAACAATATTAATTTATCATGAAAGTCCTGCAGCAGGGGCCACCAAAAGTCAAGTGTACCGGGGCCGGAAGGATAATATTTGTGATTGGGGTTACAATTGATCCGTGTGGTCAAGAGATCATGAAAATTTAAGATGAAATTTTCAACAGTATGTGCGAACAAGATGGCCGCCAATTTATTAATGAAATTTTAAATCTGAAATATAACCCTTAGGAAGACGATTTTAGTGTCAACTCTCTGGTTTTGGAGGTGAGTAAGTTCCTTAAGATTGGTTTTGATACAATCAGATTAAAAGGATCACACATATTCAAAAGGCCAACTAAAATTGCAGCTTTTTGCATTAAACTCTATAAGAAATTGTCTATTAATAAACTTTAAAAAAACAATGATGTTTTAACTTTTATTCTCGCAAATTTAGTTTTATTGGCTCCGCTAACGCGTCGCTAATAAAACTGTAAATTTGCGACTGGTTGATTTTAAATAGGAAATTATCACATTTTTTGGTGTAAGAATAAGCATATAAACGTCACCAGCTGGTGACGTCATTAGGGGCCATTCAAATATTACGTAACGCGGGGTGGGGGGGGGGGTGTAAGTCCAAGCGTTATGTCGCGTTACCAGGGGGGAGGGGGGTGTATTGAACAGCGTTACGTAACACAATTTTGTTTTCTCTTAAACGTACATGTCTGTAACAATATATAATGTAGGTTTTTAGAGGTAAATGTAAACCCAAAATATTTCTTTGTCAACCATAATGGTGATCAATTAAAATGGCGGAAGTGAAAACCAGTTTTTTTTCATCGTACAGCAATACGTCACTTTAATGACGTCATCGTAGTACACATGGGTATAAATAAACATTGCCACGTTGCTTTGTCTGTGTGTTCGGGGGGTGGGGGGATCTCCGAGCGTTACGTAATATTTTAGGGGGTGAATGGTCTAGCGTTACGGGGCGTTACAAGGAGGAGGGTGGGTGTCTAATTTTGACAATAAAAGCGTTACGTAATATTTGAACGGCCCCTTAGGCAGCTCATTAACAGACGATTTAAAATTTATATTTTAAAGAAATGGCAATGATATATATACATATACAATTACATTGTTAAAGAACATGTAGGCTTGTTATAAAGATTGGTATGGGTATCTGCCATTCGCCGCTTTCATAGCTTAAAGGGATAGGCCTAAGTTCACATACTGGTGACTGCTGTGATCGATCAGTGACCGGACCTTACTTGGGGTGGGTGCACGTTCATTGCTGCTAACGAAGTGTTAAAAGTTACAATGGCACGAAATAATAACAAAATAGTAACAATAACATTATTTTCATCTGAAGTTAGTTATTTTGTTGAAAATTATTTATATCGACGTTTCAATATAATGGAAGACGCGTAATTAAAATACTATCGAAAACACCACACATGAGGCTAAGTGACAGCATATTGGACGAGTTTTCGGAATTTTGTTATCGTGATAAATCCTGGTTGCGCATGGCAGCGTGCATCTATCGTTCGATTGATCACGAAAATTAACCAATGGAAAAAAAGCTTATATGAAAGTTGTATTAGAATTTAAAGTATACAGGGGGAAAAAAACTTGCTTTTATTGCGAGACGAGTGCAGGCAACAGACATGCAAAAGGATTTCCATATGCAATGGCTGCGTTACTGTAATATACCGGTACACCATAATGTGTTTTTTGCCTAAAACACATTTTATTATTCGTTTATTCTGTTTGAGCAATATCATCTTTGAATTACAGTTGTGTGTTACGAATACACAATTTGTCATCATGTCTAAAATATATGACATATATTTATGTAAGAAAATATCAGTGAAATATCCATTGCGTTATTTATGCCTCTCAGTCTATATAAGAATTGTATATACAACACAACACTCTATAGCCGCCGTACGTCGTCTGCTGACTCGTTCCATTCCTTGGTGTTTAAAAAACCGCCGCACAAAACTCCAACCAGGACCCGAATGCCCGTGAACGACACTTGATTGTACTTCAATAATATCAACATTCAATTTTAATAGAAATTAATTGAAACTAAAAATCATTGCTTTGCTATCCAGTAATCACGAAATCTACACAAACAAATAACACACACACACACACACACACACACTTTTAACCTATTGGGGAATCAATTAACAATGTTTCAAACAGGTACGTAATGGTATAATTGAATATGTACTCATTTTGGCTAATTCCATATTTCTGCTTACCAAAAGTTGTTATTACTGAAAAGTGGTAAATATTCATATATATATATATATATATATATATATATATATATATATATATATATGTGTGTGTGTGTGTGTGTCATTAAGTACCTATTCAAAAAGCTGCTTTTTTTTATTATTATTATTATTTAACCAGGAATGAACGACTTGCAAAACTCTTTTGTTTGAGAAAATATTAATTCTCGTACGAAATGATAGCTCACGGAAAAGTGAAAACTAGCCTCCTGTTATTCAGTTCTGTTCCGGTTCGGGATTTACCAACACCCTTTCAAACTGTGGTATTGAATGCAAAGAATGCGTTTTGTGTTTACATGCATGTCACCATTATTTGTAATAATTTAAAAAATAACTGTGCCACTCTTTTTCAGATTGACATCAATGCTGTTATGCTAATGAATGACACTGATGTGGAGAAGTAAGTACCTGCGTTTGGTGGCCGAATTCATCTAAGAAAATTCTGCCAAACACAGTCACTATCAAAGAAAGATGTTTTGTTCATCGTTTAAGGAAGAGAATGAACTTTGGTCATGGAGACAGTAGATCAATTGATTTTAATAATGGAAAACGAACATGGAGTCAAAATGTAAGAG
>NC_054712.1:44537687-44570187 GCF_016097555.1 Gigantopelta aegis | reverse complement strand
TGGCCATCTAAGGAAAATTGCCGTCTTGGTCTCTGTTGAAATATCACTTGTAGGTATTCGGTACCGCGATGTGCCCCGAGGCAATATTTGGTTTTTATAATAAATAGCTAGGGTTTTAGAGATATCACGCGATGTGCCCCTGGTTTTTATAATAAATATTTTAGAGTATCAGACAGAAACTGTTAGTCTGGACTGGTATAATTTTATTTCTGTTCTGTTGTATAACCTTGATGTGATTGATGTGACTTTAAATATTTTAATACTGTATTATACCAATATTATTTAGACGGTGTTTCCGGTAATCTGAGGAAGTAAACTGTAGGCTTCACTGTTCTAAAATTATTAAAGCTTAACCAGTCATCCTAGAGGACCTAGGTAAACTGTAGGTTATTGTCTTTATTGTGATAGGTACCAGTATTAAGTCTGTATTACAAGGTCACTGAATGAGTAGTTACAGGTTAATTAAAAATTAACCAGTTAGGAATAGAGTTGTAATTCCTTTATTAATTAAGTTCCCCTGGAAGCGTTTCTCAATTATCACACGTGTGGGTGTTGTGTCACGGTAAAGTGATTAGAATATTGTGTAAACTAGACACCTAGAGATTAACTAATAAAGTGATCAGTTCTGGGTTGTTATTATTCGTTGTTGTTAATTAACTACTGCGGCAGTACATTTCTCAGCGTAGTATTAATACAGATTCCAAAGTGTATTGTGTTTTGTTGTGTTTTCTAGTGAACTAACGTGCTATATTACGTATACTTTATACAAGATCTTATCTCTGATAAACCTAGAGACGAGCCACGCGGGTATAACTGCCCGTTACAGAGAGATCTAATAGATATACAGTTAGGAGAGATATTTGGATAATCGTGTTTTATTCGGTTACGGGTATTATAGGATCCCCGTGACAGCAATCAATCGTATATCCCATCGCATCTACCTGTACCACTGGACTATGCTGACATGGGTGATCTACTGTATGCATGTACAGGAATGAACTATTCTACTTGTCTTGTCATATGTAAATTGAAAATACATTGTGGTAACCGTAGATTAAAAATAAGACACATTTTCAGGTATAGTTTCATGTTTTGATTGTCAATGTTTTGAAAACATTTTAATTTATTCATTGAATAAAGATTGTTGATTCAAATATTTAATAAATTGATGTTATAATAATTGCATTGATCTTGTACGTGATTAACTATAATGTTTGTCAGATGCACTCGTAGAATGATATACATGCACACACATATATTTTATTTAAAACACTATAGCAGTAACCACTTTGTTATAATGACCAGAGATCCCTCATCATTGGAACATCTGGAATGTTACAATTATTCCAGTTAGTGTAGTAATATCTAGATATTTTAGCCCAGAAAATATGAATGTGCATATATTTTAACTATTACAATGAACAATATTTATTAGTAGTATGCACATTTATTTTATGTCATTTACATAAAGGAGTCGCTTCTTCTAACCAACTAGTTATAATATGAACTACCATGAACGGGCTCTGATTTTAAGAAAAATGCTTGACCGTAATCTACTAATTCATTTTCAACTATATTTCAAATATTATATAATGTCTATAAAATATACAATGACTAGAAAAATTACAATCCTGTGATGATGCTTTCTAAATAATATAAACTAATTTCCCTCTATGCTAAATAAATTAATATATTTTATTGCGTATGGTCATAAAACAATTATCATCTTTGGGCCGACATCCTTATTACAATAAACAATTCCCAGGCATTTTCATTTTAAATTGCAACTTAAATTTGTTTTTATATAATATTCAAATTGTCTACACAATACAGACATAGCTAGTTCATAATGTTTAATTAAGGTTGTTGCTGAGCTATGTTTAAATAAATAAATAAATATAGAAAGGAATTTTATATTTATGACACACTCAACACAACTGCAGTTATGTGGTGTCAGACCATGACCACAATGACCACAAATATATTTTAGAGAGGAAACTACGGGCAACTATTTTTTTTATCAGCACCAAGGGATCTTTAATATATGCACCATCCCACAGACGGGATAGTACATATCATAGTCTGTAACACCAGTTGTGAAGCACTGGCTGGAACGAGAAATAGTCCAATGATTCCACTAACAGGGATCGATCCTAGACTGACTGTACATCAGGCCAGCACTTTACTACTGGGCTACGTTCCACTGCGTGTTTCTTCTGTAGAACTAAATGAACTCTGCAATCACTTCTGATTAAAACTATTTACATAACCGGCATTTATTCAGCAACTATTATCCTGTTCAATTATTTAGACCCAAAGGTTTTTGCAAATGTTACGTTTATTTCCTATTCGATATTTGTTTTCTTTGCATTTACATGAAACCAAACCCAAACCCCGACAGGTTTTATATACAAATCATCATATAAAATGCACGATGTTGACTTAATTCCACCTTTTTAAAAATCTCTGTGTCTTTTGAATGCACGTTATTTCTCCTATAAATAACTAAGGTCATTTGCATATCAAAACATTGGGATCTGGGGCTACGTGAAGGCCATTATAGCTTGTTTCACTAAATCAAGGTTATTATTGTTTTGCAGTGTGTAACAGCATTGTCTAATCTTTCCGTTAAACATAGATGTAAACAAACAGAACATGTAACCCTTTCTTGTAGGTGCATTATATTTAATAAATATAGCTAATGTATTATGTATTATGTATTTTTATTTTATTATATCAATTATATATTAGCATACCATACCTAACCTAACACAACTGAGGTGTAGCACACTAATAAACACAAATCACCTCACACACCGCAGGAATGTGCTTTCCAAATTTATAAATAAATTTAATGCAGGGCCGGACCCAGAAGACCGGGGGGGGGGGGGGGGATAAAATGTCAAAGGCCACCAACATCAAATAAAAACAAAAATGTTATTTAATTTGCCTCTAAATTGGGAACTCATACGTATATATATATATATATATATATATATATATATATATATATATATATATATAGTATTTAGGGTGGTGCTAGGGGATGGGGTTTGGGGGTTGGGGGTTTCATTTGTAATGCAAAAAACCAAAGGGCTATTGTTCGGACTCGTATGGGTTCAACCACTTTTTCATCCCGCAGACACAGCCCTGAATGTTCAAAATACGATAGCATTGCTTGGTCAATAACATCATTATTTCGATCTATGACTGCACGTGCTATTGTAGCAATGTGTAAACCACGTAAAATACAAGTTAGGTAGGGTATATAAATTCATTGAAAATGTATTAGTCGACATTCTTGTTATTGTTATTTGAGGAAAAATATGGGTAAATCGAAAAACACTTCAGCTGATGTAAAATCGTGTATTAAGAACGTTTTCGATTATTTTGAAGATGAATATCAGCGCGGTAGACCTAGGTATGCTTCTTATCGAATTGTCGATCGAGTTGCCGCTGCACTTAAAGTTTCGGTTTCAACAGTAAAAAGAACTGTGAAAAATCTAAGCTCTACGAATCCAAGCACAGAAATCACTGTTAAAAAACGCGACCGAAAACTCATCGATTTGTTTGATAAAGATGTTATTAGACGACGAGTATACAGATTTTATAGAGAGGGCGAATTACCTACATTACATAAGATTAACGTGGCTTTAAGGGAAGAATGTGGAATCAACATATCCATATCAACTTTACGAAGAACACTCCATGACCTCGATTTTAAATACCAACATATGTCTACAACCGGAAAAGTGATTTTTGAGGACGCCAATATATCAGACAGGAGACTGTCCTATCTCCATGAAATATCCAGTTTACGAGAACAGGGGTATTTAATAGTGTATCAAGATGAGACCTGGGTGAATGTCAACCACACAACATCCCACCACTGGACAGATATCCACCTGGGCACAAGTACCGCCAATCGCCTGCCGAAATCAGATGCTGCTGATCGAGTTCCTAAACTCTGTTCGGTGACTGGGAAGGGGAAAAGACTTATTATTTGTCATGCTGGCTGTGATAAATATGGATTGATAGATGGCTGTGAATTGATCTTTGAGGCTAAAAAAACAGACGGAGACTATCATGGTGAGATGAATCATGAAAATTTCATCAAATGGTTTGAAGAACAACTTATGCCTTCTCTACCAGAACCTTCTGTTATCGTCATGGATAACGCAAGCTATCACAACAAATTAACTGAGATTACACGATGTCCTGCACTAAACGCTAAAAAGGAAGAAATTCAGTCGTGGCTACGAAACAAAAATATACCTTTTGAGAGTAACATGACAAAGCCAGTTCTTTATGAACTTGTGAAAAGTAACAAATGTGCAAAGCAATTTGTTACTGATAATATTGCTGAACGCCATGGGCACTTGTGTCTAAGACTGCCGCCAAGACATTCTGAACTCAATCCGATAGAAATGATCTGGAGTCAAGTCAAAGGGCACATAGCTCGTCATAATGATGGTAAAATTACCACGGTGCGGAGAGAACTTGCACATGCATTGAACTCTGTCACACCTACACACTTCTCTGACGCAGTTAAACATGTAATAAAGATCGAAGAAGATTTTAGAAAACAAAATAGTTTTATAAGAAATAAAATACGCCCTGTGATAGTCCCCCTTAACGAAGATAGTGATGAAGAAATGAGTTCGTCGACTGATTAAGTTATTTCTCCATACCCATCAGGAGTATTACTTTAATGTATGCATGAACTCTTTAACACCAAAAACAATTTATTTCCATATCATTCACTATCAAACAACCTAACAACCTATAAACTAATCGACTAGACATGCATATAGACTACACATACATACGAGAGAAATGTTTATTTAACGACACACTCAACGCATTTGATACACGTTTATGTGGCGTCAGACAAAACGGTTAAGGAGCATCATGACAGTGAGAAAGAAACTCGCTACCGCCACATGGGCCACTGTTTCTGATAAGCAATTTTGATAAGCAATAAGGGACGTTTTATATGCACCATCCCATAGACAGGATAGCACATACCACAGCCTTTATACATCAGTTGTGGTGCACAGGCTGGAACTAGACACAACCCAATGGGTCCACCATGTGGGATCGATCAGTCGACCTACCATGAGCGAACGCTTTACCTCTGAGCTACGTCCCGCTTCATATACAAAAGAAGCCTTAAGTGGGGTTGGGGTTGTGCAGAGGGTCACACCTCCACCAATCGCATGCATACCATATTCTTCTCTCTCTCTCCCTATAACCATATAACCATAGATTAAAATATGTTGAGTGCGTCGTTACATAAATGACGTCTCTCTCTCTCTCTCTCTCTCCTCTCTCTCTCTCTCTCTCTCTCTCTCTCTCTCTCTCTCTCTCTCTCTCTCTCTCTCTCTGTCTGTCTGTCTGTCTCTCCCTTCAGCGCGCGCGCTTGTGTATTCCACAATATAAGTATAATATTTGATAAATATATTTTTTTCAAACTGAGGTTTTGTCACTTGAACTCCCCACCTGAATCCGCGCCTGCTTCATGTTTACATATATTTTCTTAAATATAGGTCATACTACGATTTGTGCGGATAGGACGATAGAACCGAACATTAGTTTGAAACGCACTATAGAATGATGCTTTTGATATGCAAATGACCTTAGTTATTTATAGGAGAAATAACGTGCATTCAAAAGACACAGAGATTTTTAAAAAGTGGAATTAAGTCAACTTCGTGCATTTTATATGATGATTTGTATATAAAACCTGTCGGGGTTTGGGTTTGTTTTCATGTAAATGCAAAGAAAACAAATATCGAATAGGAAATAAACGTAACATTTGCAAAAACCTTTGGGTCTAAATAATTGAACAGGATAATAATTAACAACACACACATTTTATCACATTCCAGATGTCTAAGCACTACACACTTCCAGCCCCCCCCCCCCCCCACCCCACCCCATTGTCTGCAGTCCATCTCAGAGTATCACCAACGGACCGGTCATGGTGATGCGTAAACAATTAATTCTAGCTACCTCTGCCAGCGTTGTTATTTCTTTGTAAGCCAAAACACCCAGCCAGAGAACATAAAACACCATCGCTGGATGGAAACACTTAGAGCTAGCACGTGTAATTAGCGTGCCATACGTTATGGCACCTAGGATTCAATCTTCTCAGACAGTTTACAGCCCACCACAATCCAGTGTTGTAAGCTAACGTGTTATATCTGTCACCTATGGGTGATACTACAAAATTCTAGAGCGACAGAATAAGGTAGTGCTGAAAACATGGTTTTGGCCTTTTGTGGAAATGGACATAAAAGATAACTGGTTTGGGTTCTGATGTATATATATATATATATATAATATATATATATATATATATATATATATATATATCGTGATAGAGAGAGAGAGAGAGAGAGAGAGAGAGAGAGAGAGAGAGAGAGAGAGAGAGAGAGAGAGAGAGAGAGAGAGAGAGAGATGCATTCATTTGTGCACTGTGATCGCATAGTGTCTTGTCCACCCATGGGAGCATTTCAGTCTTGTTCATTTCAGTCAACACCATCCATCCGTTGCAAACAGACATGAAATATGCAGCTTATTCTTTGGGGAATCCAGAAGAGGAGTCAGAATGGTTTCACAGGCGCGTGCGCAGCGACTTTTTAAGGTTACCACACACACACACACACACACACACGCACGCACATACACACACACGCGCCTGCACGCACGCACGCACAAACACACACAATGTATTCTTCAAATTGTAGCTACCGACAATCTAGAACTCTGCAAAAATCCCTGAACTCTCGCCTGTCTCGTAACACTCTTCCCCAACCCCGATTGAGTTGTTCCTGTTAATGACTCTAGGGCGTTTTGTTCTTAATTCATTAACCACGATGGTTTCCATGAAAATGCATCTCTGAGTACATTTATTTCAAACATTTCAAGGGAGGATGCCACCGAAAGTCTCTACAGATCTCGCTTTCGACAAACATTTTAGAAATATACGACCTCCTTCCACTTACAAAATGCTGGATACGCCCCTGATTCGCAATTTGTGAAAATATGGTATTCGCAATTTGTAAAAATATGGTTCTCACAAATCACCCGTTGACATTAAAATCGTATTCGAAAACCCCCATGAAATAGCTTATATGTCCACCAACGCTCATATCGTATCGTTCAAAATATCACGAGATCGATATCATTTAATAAATTGAACGAACTACATAGATACATTATTGAGGGTAAAAGCTGCAACGTGTGGCCACTTAATTGTGCCTTGATTAACAAAACTCTTTTAACCTCTTTTAAAAGCGAAATCGCATCGTCCTTGCAAGTCTGTTTGCACTGTGCTGTAAGATCGCAAAGTCGCGATAGTTTATATTGTGAATATATCGATTTTATTAATGTACGGTATGCCAAGGTCACCATGATATAATCAACTTAAATCCGTAATTATAACAGAGCAGGAAGGTGGGTTGTTGACGAATTCCTAAGGTGAATTATTGCACTTTCATTACCGCAGTGTTGTAAACCTCAATTTCCGTACTATATGTTATAGGCAATACAATAGGTGTACTCTCGTAGCCCCTTCATTATTTTTATTATTATTGACAAGAGTAAAATCTTAATTATAATGTTTCATAAATGACCTGTCTTATTTTTTGTTTGTTTGATTGTTGTGTTTTTTTGGGGGGGTTTTGTCCAACTTCCAATTAAATCATATTATATAATTGATAAAATTCACACAGAATGTTCCCAACAAGATAGACAAAACAGGAGTAAAACAACACTAAACTGCCTTGAAACGCATCTCCGAGTATCGGTACATTCGTTGCAAAAAGTGTCCTTGGGGGAACATGTCCATAGACGCCCCTTTGGTAGTTCGTTCTTTTAACTTCCGTAAACTCAAAGCTATCCTATTTGACCATTTTCAACCCCCGTAAGAAGTCCCGGATCCGTGCTTACTTGTCAAAAGACCTCTTTTTAACTATGTCTTGTGCAGAGATACTATTTTGACTGTGATGACTTTTGTCTAACATATTCATGAGATCATCTCATTATATATATTTTTTAAACAACCCATGGTAGGGTCTTGCCCATTTGACTCTGCAATGTGCAGAGAAACTGTCTTGATCGCGGATAACGGGATTGTCGTTCAAATTTATTGAACATAGTATGTGTACTGGTGGACTCTTGTTCCCAGACTGTTTGGGTTGAGACAATAAAACTGCCCAAATTTAGTTTATGTCATACTCTCTGTGGTCTTATATATGTTGGTGAAACATAACAAAACAAAGGGCAGCTCGTGTGAGCCAACTCTAATATCTTATACATACCAACAGGGTCAGCTTGTGTGTACCGACATTTCAACGATCATCCAATCCCCTGCATGGGTATAGGAGAATATATGTCACCCAACCAATGACCCTAGTGTTAACTGCATGGCAGTGGACCAGAGAGTATGTGGACATATATTCTATAGTGGTGCAACGATATACCAAAAGAGATTGGAAATCTTTCTAGTCCGTGGACCTTAAATATTAATGTGTTGAGTCTGTTTCAAAGATCACCAAGACGCCGTCATAATCATGTCCTCTTCTTGGACAACCATTGGGCATTCTCAAAATCAGAACTACATTGTTCTCAGTTGCATTAAAATAAATGGAACGACTCCAAAATATTATATTGGAAAGTGGTCTATCAACAGCAGCACCTTTCAGTATCGCTTGGAGACTAGTAATAAAGCTCAAAGCGGACTTCACAGAAACAAAGAAAAGTCATGTTAGGCAATATACATGTACTTCAACGAACCACCAATTATTCTCTTTTTTTCATACATTAACACTATAGACTTCAGCAATCAAAACATTTGGTCCACTACTTGTGGCTGTAAATTTTAACGGTTCTGCTATGAACCAGCTGGACATGTTATAACAGGTGATCTTTCAATCACTGAAAATCGCCACCTTCGGCAGTTTTCCAGTATGGCCATAAATAATTATGGGTGCTGTTGAAGCTTATGCCCAACGGTGGACCAAGCTTGAAAGTAAAGCTGTAGAATGCTTTTCAGAATGGGTCGAGTCAATAAACAATATTGTCAATGAGTGAATGCACAACATACAAAAGAAGACAAATTACGGCAAAAAAACCTTTTTATTATGGTCATCTGTGATAGAAAGTCTGACTATACGAACAGTTTGTGCTAGTGCCCACTAACAAAAAGATATATATAACTTAACCATAATATGTAATCACTATTATATTAATTGTCTCCTAAACGAACTTGGGGTTGATAACTTGAGTAGTGCTGCATATAAGGCCGCCATCTTACCTGAAGAAGAAAACACCATGAATATGTCACATTTAACTTTAACGTAAAATTCGATTTCAAAACTTCGTAAGAATCCATGCAAGGAGAGATACATGGTGGAGTCCAGGAAATGCACCACCAAATCCTTGTCTCGAAGACTGACCAATATTTTGACCACTAACAAGGATGGCCTTTCTAGGTTTTGCCAAAACGTCTTCGAGACAAGTGCTATTACTTAAAAATGCCAGTTATTTACTTGAAATCATTCACGCTCAATCCGGATCAAGTTTACTAATACTAAAATATTTGATTTTTGAATATGATACACAACAATCCTCCATGACAAAATTGAGGAGAAACTCCATTCCTTAGTCAACGGGGCATTTGTTACAAAGAACAGTGAACTAAGATATACATATATAACTATCGTACACAGGTCTGGATCATTCGTTAAGACCGAGAGTATCCAGACTAAAGTTTACTGAGACGAACATATGTGTAATGCTGGACAACATATATGTCAAATTTGCGGATGAGATACATAAACAAAATATAAGTATGATCCACTACTCGCCGATTTGTTTCTCTATGTATATGGATTAGAATTTCTGACTAATCTGGCTAAATCAAAACAAAGGAATCTAGCTAAAACATTTAGCTTTACTGTCCGCTATATTGATATTATACAATATATACGCTCCATGAATAATCAAGTTATGTTTTCTTAGAGAGAATGGTGCATGGACTGCTTAGTAAAGAATTTATTGATACTGTTTTTACTGAAGTGCATATATTTTTCTACAGTGTATCATTGTTTAGTTTCATATTTAAAATGTGTAGTGTCTAGCTGTATCTTTTGGACTTTACATCGATATGTAAATTATTTTGCTGAAAGTAATAAGAAATCAAAAACGGTGTCTGCCCTAATGTTCTTATGTCCGAATATAACAAGTTCAAGAGAGAGTTTTAGGTTAATTATATGATTACAAGATGTCAATAACCAATTTTAAAATGTATTCCAGAATGCTTGAACAATATCACATTCCCAAAAGAGATGTACTATAGATGTTTTACTTCGACGACAAAACGTACACGCTTCACTATGCACAAGTTTAAACATATAGGTAAATATGTTAGTAGTTACTGTTCTGTGTAATATTCTATATTGAAAACGTCTTAACTTTGTTTCCTGTGTAGTTATACGTAGTAAACCAGTTAAGCTCCATGGAGAAATGACATTGCAATTTTAGCATAGCGATATTTCCATTATCAGAAGACATTAATGTATGATAACATACTTCGGAGCCTTTCATAACAGAGCAGAGTTCACGTTGAAAAGGCGAACCATCTAAAGATATGTGTGTCTCTAGTCGTGTCATTTTCAGTTTCTTTAAGTATGACCTAAGTGGATTAATGACTCCGTAGTATTCTAAGAAACACACATTTAATTTGTATAGTTCATTAAATTCTTTTAAGTTATGAAATTCACCTTTTTCATTAACAAAATCGCAAATCTGAGAAATACCCTTTTTAACCACTTCCGTTTCAACGTTTTCTTGGGTTTTTTTTTATAAATATAGGAATTATAAAAAAAAAAACTAGTTCTGATAAAAGATCTTCAAACGTTGTTACTTTAATAGCTACAAAGGAATCATAAAAAGGCGCTACTTCAAGTCTTAATTAATCGACTGAGTATTAGAAAATACTGAATGAAATCAGTTTTGGGCTATTTTGATTTAGGTTCGGTCTTCACCCTATTAAACATTTCTTCATAAATTCAGGTGTCTTTGTGCTATAAAAATGTCCCTGTGAGTTTCTAATTACTATTTAATTATCTAAGTGATGTTTGTCGCAATTTTCTTAATTTTATAAAAAAAAAATAGGGGTGGGTAACGCAGTATAACATATTTCGTGACAATGACTCGTAGGTGTCCAAGGGTGGGGTTTACAAAAGGTTCATACCACGCTACACCCCATAGCACAATATTAAGAGTGTAACACACAAAAACGTGTACGCACACACATCCAAACAATAACCATGCTGTTCGTAATTCAGGATAGAATGTCAATTTAATGGCTTTTCACAGATGTATTTAATGTCGTCTGTGCATTTAACATCTTCCCATTTTTCTTCAAACGTCGTAAACTGTACGCAATCTTCGTCATTACCATTGTTGTCGGGTTCGCCATCATACCAGTTGGTAAAATCAACCGATTTTCCATTCTCCCAGATAAACAGGTCCTCTGTTTGTTCGTCTGTCAGGCCAAGGAAATACGATTGTGGACCTGAAGAATACCAAGGAAACATTCTAGATTATAAAGTAGACCAGATGGTCCAGCAGACAAGACTTCTTTTAATTTTGAAAGATCCTAACAACGGGCTTTCTGGTCCTGGTTGGAGTTTCTTAGTGTTTTAAACATAAACGTACGGGACAGCGATGGAGAGAGCAACAGACCCCTAGTGCTGGAGCAAATACTCAAATTGGGCAAAAATTACTGAGGTATTCGGGCATAATTAGTGCAAGGCGCACATTAAGTCAATAACCACACTTTCTATGTCCGTTCGGACGGGCCAAATGTCCTAACCCGAGGCTGTTTTTTTTTACCCGCAAAATTCCATGGGTAGTGATTCGTTTGCAACTATATTCTGTTTACCTAATATGAAAGAAGAATTGTTATCCCGAGTCAGGCATCGTTTAATTCGGGCAAAAACAGCCTGCCCCCTCCCCCCCCCCCCCTCCCGGGTTTACAAAGTGGGATTCGTTGCAACTCAGTATGTAGCTGTTTAGGTTCCATTGTATAAAGCTATATATCAAAAAAGAAGAACTCTGTTATCCCGAGTCAGGCATTTTCGAATTTTAATTCGGGCAAAAACCAGGGCTTCGGGCAGATAATGTGAAACGGGTTTTTTTATCAGGTATGCAATCAAACAGAATGAAAACGATTGTATGATCAACAGAATGAAAACGATTGACAGAAATAATGTTTCACAGTGATTAATCGACCTTCATGGTAACTGTCAAAATCGATAATGACACCCCACGCATGTGTACGGGGCAACTGCGAGATGCACGTGCAAACTATGGAATGTGTTTAGGTGTGTTGATAATAGACCGGAACGTTCTTTACTAGGATGTCTGTGGTCAAAAGGTATAGTTGATATTAATATTAATATTTCAGGTTCGCCTACTTTTTTTGAAGAGTATAGTTAGCATGCAAATATTATTTTCGCTTAGGTATATACTGAAAGAAAAAAAGAAACGATTTGGGCTAAATGTGACCCAGCAATGATTTAAGAAGTTAACGAACAACAGTTTTCTGTTATAGTATTTCTTTCGGTATAAGCAACCAACACCTAAACAGTATGCATTCCATAGTTATATTTGGACAATGGGACCCATGACGTCACGTAGTATAAACCTCAACAGTCACAAGGTCAGGATAAGAAAGTAATTCAAGCCCTTCAACCTACGTGGCAGGAAGTGGTGTCGGTCGCAAAAATCGGAGGGAAAAGTGACCCTTTCGAGATAGGTATTTTCCGAATATTTGCTTATTCTGTTTTTGTTTAAAACAAAAAGTAGCATACCAAAGATACCGATTCGTTAATTTTTATGTGTGTTTAAACTGTTTTATGGCAGGCCCCAGTATTTGCAAACACTTCGTTCCAAAATGTTCGATAACAGTGGATTAGGTAATACCCACAAGCTGATCGACGTTACTTTAGCAAAAAATCTAAATTTGAGTGTGGAAAATCACACTGAATACAATACATGTTTGTGTTTTACCTTCACCGTAACCTTAACATGTGGAATAAATACTATTTTACCAGTTACTCGTGATTCTAAACTGCATGTAGTTAGGCATTTAGTGATGTGGGTCACACGGAATTTGCAGATAATATCTGTGGAGCTGGGGGAAGGAAGGAAAATGTTTTATTTAACGACGCACTCAACACATTTTATTTACAGTTATATGGCGTCAGACATATGGATATGGACCACACAGATATTGAGAGAGGAAACCCGCTGTAGCTACTCTTTTCGAAAAGCAGCAAGGGATATTTTATATGCACCATCCCACAGAGAAGATAGTACATACCACGGCTTTTGTTATACCAGTTGTGGAGCACTGGCTGGAACGAGAAATAGCCCATTGGGGCCACTGACGAGGATCGATCCTAGATCGACCGCGTATATCAAGCGAACGCTTTACCACTGGGCTACGTCAAAGTCATATACAAACGCACACCAAAGAACGAAGGTATGAATGTCTCACATGTAAGGGGATGTTTTTCATTCCAAAGACTTAAAACGACATCAAAGAAGAGAGAGGAATGAGCTAAAGTTCAAATGTAATGTATGTAATTCAGTGTTTGAAGAACAGAATCAGCTGGCCGACCATATGGAGAAACACACAGGGGAAATGAAGCACATCCGCCACAAGATGGGACACAAAGGACAGAGCTACATCTTTAACACGTGTGGGAAGGAGCTAAAGGACAGAGCTACATCTGTAACACGTGTGGGAAGGAACTAAAGGACAGAGCTACATCTTTAACACGTGTGGGAAGGAACTAAAGGACAGAGCTACATCTTTAACACGTGTGGGAATGATCTACAGGACAGAGCTACATCTTTAACACGTGTGGGAATGAACTAAAGGACAGAGCTACATCTTTAACACGTGTGGGAATGAACTAAAGGACAGAGCTACATCTGTAACACGTGTGGGAAGGAACTAAAGGCAAAACAAACTTTCACCAAACAGTTGTTAGTTCACAAAAAGAAGTAGCATCAAGACATTATACAAAGTACTGACAGGTTTCGTCATACTCAGACTTTTATTCGTTCTTTTAATTAAGAGACGGGTATCTCAAAACATTTCGTACCATTATTAAATGTTATTTTTCTTCTCGTTTTTGCAGTGTATTGTACGGAAGCCTGAAGTTGACACATGAAAGCAAAATCTATCTTGTGCGCACGACATACTATCTCGTGCACGAGATATATTTTCTTTTATGTGTCACGTCAAGGCTTCTATGGTATTATGTACTTGACTATGTACAAAATAAAAACAATTTTACATAATCATTTTATTCCATCGAAAGGTATACATGCTGATGAACCTTTGAGTGAAGAAGATACGTCATTTATCAAATAAAAAAGGAACCAGGGTTTCTTAATTTGTATACATCATCATATAGCCTAAATTCTCTTGAATATTCAATGATGGTATTGCAAAATTTATATCAGAATTCTCAGTTTTGAACAGTCCCCCTCTGATTTCATGAGATATTTTGAAACGGCTTATAAATCTAATACATCTTGCTCGAAAATGGCGCCATTCCAATTTCAAAAACTTCTTTGTTTCATTGCATAGATGATGTTGTTTCGTGCTTGAACCGTTTAACAACTTCAACCCAAAGCAATAAAGAAATATTTTGGATTGGAAATTTAGTTTCTATAACCTCACTACAGTAGTCTTTTACAAAACAAGGTTCAATTCCTGTTGTTGTTGGGCTTTTTTTCTTCTTTTTTTTGTTGTTGTTGTTGTTGTTTTTTTGTGTGTTGTTTTTTTTGTTGTTTTTTGTTTTTTTGCGGGGGGGGGGGGGGGGGTAATTTTTCAAAAACTAAGCAGCATTTCTGCAATGTCTTGTAGACATAAACTGTCGGGGTCTTGGTTATTTGATTCGTTAGTTTTACCCAGCAAATCCTGAGTATCTTCATTGATGTATTCAGATGACGTGATATCGAAACGTTCATTTTGTGATTATTTTGATTCGTATTCATGGTTACTATCAAATAAAGATTTGGATACAACTTGAAATTTTAGGAATGATGGAGAAATTAAACGAGCGATTGTTTGAACAAAGTGGCGTAATTGGTGAAAAAAAGAGTGGCTCACTACTATTTGAAAGATTCTGAGGTCAGATTCTCTTTCTGAGGAGTGCATCTTACATCAACAGACGTCACATTCAAATGTAAAATGTAGTTTATTTTAGCGTTCTTTTTTTAGTTTTTTACGCCTACATAGATTCATTTTGGTTGTCTTTCTCGACATCTATACTAAAAATATAATGAAATTACTGTCAGTTTTCAAGCAACCCAAAATTAGATGTTGTCATGGAAAGTAGATTCAGATTTATCTAGTAGATAAGACAACGTATATAACTTTACAATTAAGATTAGTCAATTTTAAAATTATTAAAACAAATATATCGCTAGTGTATTTAGAATCTATCCTCCCTTGTTTAAAGGTTTTTTGTGACCGATATCATCTGCAAAGCTCATGTGACCTACATCACTAAATGCCTAACTCCATGCAGTTTAGTATCACGAGCAACTGGTAAAATAGTATTTATTCAACATGTTAATGGTCAAGGTAAAACACGAACATATATTTCATTCAGTAGCTAGTACTAAACCAAATAACTTCCGACTGGGTCAAAGTTCGAGGTGCATCCAACTTTTGAGAGAGAAGTGAACACCACAAGTTCTGTGATTGGTGATAAATGTGAGTGTTTTGGTTGTAAAAAAATTGTTTCATCTGGGCAAAAAATGTATGCAATTTTAGTTCATCTAGTACCACTGTGTCAAGTAACCTTGTGCTTGAAACATGTATGGGGTACCTGTAAAAAAGCACTCGAATTTTGTGCGGAACTAGGGTAGGCATAGACGCAATCTGATTAACATTAGCTCTACTGGTCTGCCAGTAGATTTAACAGCATTGCGTGGACTCTCCATGTCCAGGTGACATTTCATCTATAAATAAAAAATTAAATATCGACCAATTACACTTCACCTTTGAAAGCGTTATTCGGGAGCATACAAATTCTAAAAATATCGAGCGAGACTATTTATGCAATAGGCGAAACTTGTTGGTCTATTTCAACATCGAAAAACGGGGGGGGGGGGGGGGGGGGGGGGGGGGGGGGGAGTGCAGTAATAAACTTTGGATTGTATACTAGTATAAACACATTTTATGGCTATACCACCGCGTTTTTGTTTGTTTTTTCGTGTTTTTTTCATCTTGAAACGAACGTTATATAACATTTTATATTGAAATTAGTTTCCGGTATACTTCGTAATTCACCCGAATCATTTCGTATACCCTCGACATAATCCCGAATGTTTTCAAATTCTTTTCAAATCACTGGCATGATTTTGCAAGTAAGGTTTTGATTGGTCGAATGAAAGGTCAGCTGGACATGAGCTCCAGCGGGCTGCTATTAGATCCACATGTAATAGTGGAGCTAATTTTAATTAGATTGGCATAGACGCTACCCGTTATCTCCGAAATGAGCCGCTTGACCCCTCAATTTTTTTCTGATTCACGTTAAGGGTGAGGGGTGGTAGTATTTATATCCGTGGCGCTTATGTCGATTGATATGTATATATTGTCGTCTATGGGATTTGATTTCGCAGTATACACCCAGTTCGATTTTCCACTCTGAAATTTCGATTTCTTGCCAAAGTAACGTCGATCAGCTTGTGAGTATAACCTAATCCACTTCTGTCGAAAATTGTGGAACGAAGTGTTTGCAAATACTGGGCATACCATCAAACTGTTTGAACACACACACATCAATCTAACGAATCCGTGTCTTTGGTGCACTACTTATCTTTTTTTTTCTTTTTTTTTTCTTTTTTTTTAAAGACGGAATAAGCTAATATTCGGAAAATACCTTCCTCGAAGCGGCCACTTTTCTCTCCGAAGGGCTTGAACTTACAGTCCGTGCACGAGATATGAGTGAACCCGAAGCGTCCACGATAGCGGGAGAGGGTCCGTATTTGACCGCTCTGTTTCCCCACCCTTCTACATCATACAACACTAAACAATACGTTGGACTCGTTCCAACCAGTACTGAACGTCAACATTAATAATATAACTTAAAAGCCAGAAATTCCAATCAGGACCAGAATGCTAAGCTATAAAATCACTGTAGTCCAAACTATAGGCGTACGGACTGACAACTTTGTCGGTGAACGGGTTTATTTTTACCCGAATTAAACTAAAATGCCCGAATCTTCATAACATTTATTCACATTAGCATTAGCGCGAAATAGCTATATATATATATATATGTATAAGGATACTTACGAATAATTTTTACATGGACCACAAATAATATTGTGGATAGAATGATGGCAGTTGCCCCCTCCATTCGTACGCTTATGGTCCAAACTTACCTACATCTACTCGGGGTGAAGCCACTGGTCATACCAGAGACGGGAGCTAGGGTGAACATGACTGAATCTAATGGAAAAGGACTTGGACTTACCTACAGTTGACATCAGGTAGACCGCTACAGCCGTGTTTTTCGCCGCCGTGTCGAGGACAATCAGTCTGTCACCAGACTCGCTGCATAAGACGCGAGCTTCATCACGTGTTTTTCTTTCGGTGAACGCCTTAAAGCATATGCCGACACTATCCAGCAGAACGTACCCTTCATCGGTAGGACAAGCATCTGCAAATATAGCTCTCATTACTACTATTACTACTACTACTACTACTACTACTACTACTACTACTACTACTACTACTACTACTACTACTACTGTTACTACCACTACCACTACCACTACTGCTACTGCTACTGCTACTGCTACTACTACTACTACTACTACCACTACTACTACCACTACTATTACTACTACTGCTACTACAATACTACTACCACTATTACTACTACTATTACTGCTACTGCTACTACTACTACTACTACTACTACTACTACTACTACTACTACTACTACTACTACTACTACTACTACTACTACTACTACTACTACTACTACTACTACTACTACTACTACTACTACTACTACTACTACTACTACTACTACTACTACTACTACTACTACCACTACTACTACTACAACAACTTTTACTACTACTCCTACTACTACAACTTCTACTACTCCTACTACTACCACTCCTACTACTACTACTACTACTGCTACTCCTCCTCATACTACTACTACTACTACTACTACTACCACTACTATTACTACTACTACTACTTCTACTACTACTACTACTACTACTACTACTACTACTACTACTACTACTACTACTACTACTACTACAACAACTTTTACTACTACTCCTACTACTACAACTTCTACTACTCCTACTACTACTACTACTACTACTCCTACTACTCCTACTCCTCCTACTACTACTACTACCACTACTACCACTACTACTACTACTACTACTACAACTACTACCATTACTACAACTTCTACTACGACTGCTACTATTACTACTCCTACTCCTATTCCTACTACTACTGCTACCACTACTACTACTACCACTACTACTACTACAACTACTGAAACTACTACCACTACTACTACTACTACAACTTCAACTACTACTACTACTACTACTCCTACTACCCCTACTCTTACTCCTACTCCTACTAGTACTACTACTTCTACCACAACTACTACCACAACTACTACTACTACTACAACTACTACCACTACTACTACTACAACAACTTCTTCTACTACTACTCCTACTACTACAACTTCTACTACTACTACTCCTACTACTACAACTTCTGCTACTACTACTCCTACTACTGCTACTACTACTACTGCTACTACTACTCCTACTACTACTACTCCTACTACTACTACTCCTACTGCTACTACTACTACTACTACTTCTACCACCACTACTACTACTACTACTACTACTAATACTACTTCTACCACCACTACTACTACTACTACTACAACTACTACCACTACTACTACTACTACTACTACCACTACTACTACTACAACTTCTACTACTACTACTCCTTCTACTACTACTTCTCCTACTACTACTACTCATACCACTACTTCTACCACTACTACTACTACTACTACTACTACTACTACTTTTACTCATACTCCTACTACAACTACTACCACTACTACTACTACTACTACTACTACTACTACTACTACTACTACTACTAATACTAATAATAATAATAATAATACTAATACTAATACTAATACTATTTCTACCACTACTACTTTTTTTTATAATTTTTATGATATTTTAGATCAGTTAATTTTAACTGAAATTAGGCAAAAAATTGAAAACGTTGCATTTACTTGCTGGCATTTGTGGCTAGCTGTCCAGTATTTATGTCTATTATTTCCAATAAAAGTGGTTTTTTGACCAGAATTTAAATAAAATTAACTACGATTTATATCCCAATATTTGTTGATTTTTTGTTGGTAAAAGGATCAAATTTATTATCAAATTAGCTGTCACAATCAGCTATCGATCCGTGAAAATGGCCGCGACGTACTGCCATTGTTGTCAAGCGAAAATACTTGCCGAAAAATTACAAGTTATTCTCCAAAGAAAAACACGCATCAACATATTTTTTATTTACGGTTATATGGCGTCAAACAGATGGTTAAGGACCAAACAGATTTTTGTGAGGAAACCCGCTGTCGCCACTACATGGGCTACTCTTTCCGATTAGCAGCAAGGGATCTTTTATTTGCGCTTCCCACAGGCAGGATAGCACAAACCATGGCCTTTGTTGAACCAGTTATGGATCACTGGTCAGTGCAAGTGGTTTACACCTACCCATTGAGCCTTGCGGAACACTCACTCAGGGTTTGGAGTCGGTATCTGGATTAAAAATCCCATGCCTCGACTATGATCCGAACCCAGTACCTACCAGCCTGTAGACCGATGGCCTAACCACGACGCCACCGAGGCCTGTACCAAGTAAAGATACAGGAAGCTCGTTTGATTTCTGTTTCCTGTTATACAAATCTTTCCGGTGAGTGTCGTGTGCAAAACAGCGGAAAATATGAATTGGAGAATGCACTGTATACAGTGTACAGTATGTCGACTGGCGTGACGTAGGCCGAGATATCTCGCCTGCAGTAGACAGAAGGTTTTAATTGTAACTTGATTATTTATTTCTTCTTAGTGTAATTATATGTTTGATGTACATGTTCATTGTCACATCATTTCCACAGACAAGATTACCGGTATGTGGAAAGATGTGATAATGTACATCAAAGACTTTCAAATGCTTAAGTCAGGGACAGGATTGTTGAAACAATAGTGCGGAATTATGGATATAATATATTATAGTGACTGTTAATTAAGCAGCAACAACAGTGCTAACTAGGTGTGTGTGTGTGTGTGTGTGTGTGTGTGTGTGTGTGTATATATATATATATATATATATAATATACGCAAATGATACATTTTTCTGCCACTTGTAAAATGGATCTAGAGCATAATTACAACCTGCGTTGTACAAGGGTTATGGAGAGAATAAGTGTGTGTTGCTTCCCAAAGACGAAAACAGCAAGACCATCGGCGATATTCTGGAAGCCGCCCAGGCATCCAGGCATCTTCCCACTAGTTTTATCTACTTAAACAGTATGGAATTCTGCAATGTGGTGATGTTGAAAAGGTAATCCGAAAACACACACAAAAAAGTGTTTTATTTAATGACGCACTCAACACATTTTATTTACGGTTATATGGCGTCACAGGACCACACAGATTTTGAGAGGAAACCCGCTGTCGCCACTACATGTGCTACTCTTCCGATTAGCAGCAAGGGATCTTTTATTTGCGCTTCCCACAGGCAGGATAGCACAAACCATGGCCTTTGTTGAACCAGTTATGGATCACTGGTCGGCGCAAGTGGTTTACACCTACCCATTGAGCCTTGCGGAGCACTATCTCAGGGTTTGGAGTCGGTATCTGGATTAAAAATCCCATGCCTCGACTGGGATCCGAACCCATTACCTACCAGCCTGTATACCGATGGCCTGCCATGACGCCACCGAGGCCGGTCCGAAAACACAAAGACCAGAAAAGTCCATTATTGTTTGTTAATATTGAGGAGACCTATGATATTAATCGTGCCAATTACTAATGTTGTATTGTCAAAATCGATAATTTTTGTTGGCAGCAACCCTTTTCTTGATATTTGATATGGCAACTCCTCTTGGTAAAATTACCTGTATAACGGAATAACCAAATACATATACTAGAAATTACAAAGTTACGGCAAGAAAACTTGATGTTGGACGAATTAGTTGAGACCAATTGCCCCGGTCATTCAAATGTAGTGATGAAGTATATATATATATATATATATATATATATATATATATATATATATATATATATATATATATATATATATATATATATGTGTGTGTGTGTGTGTGTGTGTGGTGTGTGTGTACATATATGTGTGTGTGTGTGTATACATATATATATATATATATATATATATATATATATATATATATATATATATATATATATATATGTATATGTGTGTGTGTTGGTGTATGTGTGTATATATATATGTACACACACACGCACGCACACACACACACACACACACACATATATATATATATATATATATATATATATATATATATATATATATATATATATATATATTATATTATATTATATTATATGTATGCATCCATTATCAAGATGTGTTATATCAATAAAGCTGATTTCATGTCAGGTTATAACTAGAAAATCAGTTGCAAAATGGGTGGTTTACCTGCTTCAGAACTGTAGTACCGACTTCCAAGTGAAGGTGAAATGATAATAAAACCGCCCTTCTTAAATCTCACAGAATGAAACCGGCACGTGTGATCCGCACTGTAGGAATACGACAAACACCCGGGATTTGCTTTACATTTTCGTGCACATTTCAGATGATCTGTGACATCACTAACACTGGATAGGACGCTTTGTGTGATTATGACGTCATCAAAGTCGGCATTAATGATCCAGAGGGATTTTTTGGAGCTATCACAGCTGAAAAATAACTAATGCCTGTAAACTATTTTGTAATTGTGATTATAAATAAAACCTTTTTTAATGACAGATAGCATTAATATCACTTTGGTTATCGTTAACTCTTTTAACAGACAACAAATGGTGACAGATAAAAGATATGTTATTTGGGTTGTAAGGAATAACTCATCAATGGCAACTAATACACACTTTACTGTTATAAACAAAAAA
Source organism: Gigantopelta aegis (assembly GCF_016097555.1). Classification (NCBI taxonomy): domain Eukaryota; kingdom Metazoa; phylum Mollusca; class Gastropoda; order Neomphalida; family Peltospiridae; genus Gigantopelta; species Gigantopelta aegis. The sequence goes on along the minus strand of NC_054712.1, from coordinate 44,547,837 downwards.
CTACAATGATCAATAAATAACAGATATTTTACTGTGTTTATGGAGAATATTTCTTTTATGACGGATAATAGACACTTCACTGTGTTCATAGAGAGTAACTCTAATGAGAGACAACAGATTCTTCACTGTGGTTACAGTAACTATTTAATGATAGATAACAAATACTTCACTGTGTTCATAGCGAGTAACTCTAATGAGAGACAGAAGATACTTCGCTGTGGTTACAGTAACTATTTAATGACAGATAACAGATACTCCACTGTGGTTACAGTAACTCTTTAATGACAGATAACAGATAATTCAGCCTTCACTGTGTTTATAAAGAGTACCTCTTTAATTGCATATAACACACAGACACAAGAGACATTTTACTCTAGATACAACGAATTAATTTTAAATGACACATAACAGCTATTTTTGTTTACAGTTGTCAATGGCGTAGCCAGCATAAGGCAGACGAGGTGCTTGCTTCGTCTTAAATTTCCCCAGATTTATTTAATTTTTCTCATGACACTGATATTTATTTTACAGGTCTGGGTTCGCCTCGGCGTTTTTGACTCTCTGGCTACGCCCAAGGTTGTTATAGAAAAAAAAATTTAAGCAGAAATATAGTTCAGTGTCGCATGGTTATACACAGTAACTGGTACTCTACTGCGATTTTTTAATTTTGCCGAGGTAGATCAGTGATTTTAATTATTTATTATTGAAAAAGGACAAAAAAAAGAAGTCCCAAATGAATCAAGCACAGACTTGGGCCCATCCTTCAAGTTCCCTAGCAAATGTTTCCAAGATGGCCATGGTAAGGATGGAAAGGTGAAGGAATTGGCAATCTTAATTTTATTTGTAAAATATTTAAATAAGATTTAATTTAGATTCAACAAGACATCAGAAACTGTGCAAATCTCAACGCAGTTGTTACAATAATAGGCCTACTGTGACGTTTCCAGAATCGCATGATTTAAAATGAAGTCGTTGGACATTGTAATTTCTCTCGTTAGAAACAGTGACATTGATCTTTGACAAGGGCAAAACACGAAATCGTTCAAGGTAACAAGATCCTATTAATATGTGTGACGTTTCATAAAAATAGGATTAGAAATGAAGACGTAGAAACAGGACGCGATATATATCCTATCGACGACTTAATAAAGTCCAAAGAGAAAACGCCGCTATGAAATATAGTTCTGTACAGTTTAGTCCCCATCCCCAGTTTATTATTTCTGAACTAACTTATACGTACCTCAATGTAGCGCTAATACAACACAGTGCAATCGATAGCAGCCCCGAACATCTGACTGACGTGTACTGCATCTCTCGATAAGAAACCTGTTCTCGAACAATCAAATATCAAAGCAAAAGCGAGCTGGAATGTCTTTAAGGTGAACGTGCTTAGACGTCTGAATTGGTCAGATGGCAGGTGTGTATGTATATATATGCATTCATGTGTGTACGCCAAGGATCGATTATATTTCTGCAGGTGCGGGTGTGTGTGTGTGTGTGTGTGTGTATATATATATATATATATATATATATATATATATATATATATATATATATATATATATATATATGCATTCATGTGTGTACGCCAATGATCGATTATATTTCGTTTGTTTATGTCCACCCATGGGACGCACACCATTCCAATCAACACCATCCATCCGTATATACAGCATATTCTTTGGGGTATCCAGAAGAGGAGTCAGAATGGTTTCACAGGCGAGTGCGCAGCGACTTTTTAAGGTTACCACACACACACACACACACACACACACACACACACACACAAACACACAAACACACACACACACACACACACACACAGTGACTCTAGGGCGTTTTGTTCTTAATTCATTGACCACATGATTTCCGTGAAAATGCATCTCTGAGTACATTTATTTCAAACTTTCAAAGGAGGATGCCCCCGAAACCCCCTACAGATCTCGCATTCAACCAACGTTTTGGAAATATACGACCCCAAAAAATGCTGGATACGCCCCTGATTCGCAATTTGTGAAAATATGGTATTCGCAATTTGTAAAAATATGGTTCTCACAAATCACCCGTTGGCATTAAAATCGTATGCGAAAACCCCATGAAATAGCTTATATGACTACCAACGCTCACATCGTATCCTTCAAAATATCACAAGATTTATATCATTTAATAAACTGAACGAACTATATAGATATATTATTGAGGGTAAAACCTGCAATATCCAGTCACTTAATTGTTGCTTGATTAACAAAACTCTTTTAGCCTCTCTTAAAAGCGACATCGCATCGTCCTTGCAAGTCGTTTTGCATTGTGCTGTAAGATCGTAAAGTTGCGATAGTTTATATTAGTGAATTGGACCCATACAAGACAATCAGTGCATCCAAGAGCACTTTTCTTGTGAGTCTGAGCACTTTTGTGTGCTTGTTGCTTTGGTATCATTGTGATCTAGATAGACTTAAAAGGACATTCCTGAGTTTGTTCCATTGTAAGTTGTTTCTGACTAATAAAATAGTTCTACGATTAAACTTACATATTAAATATATTTTCTTGTTCAGAATATCCGTGTCTGTATATCCAATGTGTTTCTCATCGTCTTAATATTTCTAAGAAGCCCAAACTGGATTTTGTCTTCAAATAATTTCGTACGTACGAAAAAACTATATTTTAATGAAATTTAACCTAGTACAAATATCAGAACGATCAGAAACACGTTTAATATACAGGCACTAATAATTTATGCAGAAAAATATATTTGATATGTAATTACAATCGTTAGGAAGTCTTTGTTAGTCGATAACATCTTAAAAATCGCAGCAAACTCAGGAATGTCCCTCACCCACCCCACCCCACCGCGACGTGATTTTACCAACATTATAATGCATGTAACAATAATAATAATAATAATAATAATAATAATAATACACAATTATTATTACTACTACTACTACTACTACTACTACTACTACTACTACTACTACTACTACTACTACTACTACTACTACTACTACTACTACTACTATTATTATTATTATTATTATTTGCCTATTACTACCTTTTTGGGGTGGAGGGACGGTGTTTTATCTGGGTGAGTTTTGGCTATAAAAATGCAGATTAACGTGCTTGCACACACGCACAAACGGCAGGCTCAACTTGTCCCTGCACGTAGAACTGGATTCAACTGGGTTAAGTAATAATTATTCAACCTTTGGACGACAAAACATGCAACAGTACACTGGGTTTTTTACGCTATACATTAAAACCGAAATACTACTTTGCGAACCAGTCAACATAATTTGCACACGCGCCTAATAATAATAATAATAATAATAATAATAATAATAAATGGTGAGTTCATGTTCCGACTGTTTATTATTTTATTTCAGAGTATTCAAGGTTATTTTCATCATGTATATAGCCGGCCCTCATTTGCCAAGTCTCTATAATACACCGCGATCGTTTATATAAAATCCATAAATACATTATATGATTGTTGTATATATAGCCTCATAACTACGAGTCTGTTTTTCCGTATTTTTATGCCTTTTTACAAGAAGACTTCCAAATTTTAAAAATGAAGCGTGTCGTGGAATTCCCTCGATAGTAGTTCAAATAAAATGTTTTGGATCATACAGTAACTAGGTTTGGTATTCCAAATGAATGTAATTTCCATTTATAATGCATATTTAGAGAAACAAGGCCCACTAAATCCGTGATTGAGCTCCTATAAAACCAAAATCAATAACCTGTCTAAACAGGACAATACACATGATACTGGAAACATGGCGATAATCTATCATTATACTATTCCAACAGAAGATACTAATTATTTACCACATTTACAATAATAATAACTTTAAAAAACCCCGAAACAACCAGTGTATTTTGATGAGATAAAACAGGTGAACTGGAAATGATGTTCGTGCGAACACTAGATCACAGGGGAGATGTTGTTGTTGCTGCTGGTTGTTAAAGACCTTTGTTGTGAAGTGTTAGGTTTACTTGCCCGAGGGTTTGGTTGAGATGTGTCCTTAACTTCGTTTTCTAACTAGCACTTTATTTTCTGTTTCATTTCTATTATTCATTGTTGCTGCTTTGTTTTGTTTGTGTTTACGAATTTGGATAGTGAGACAGAGATATAAAATGTTCACGTGTGTGTGTGTGTGTGTGGTTTGTGTGTGTGTGGGTTTTTTTTTTTTTTTTGGGGGGGGGGGGTTAAACAGCAACGGCATAACTACCGTGGATACCATTTACCACGGCATAGGCGTTTTTGCTGCGGACATTTTCTTACCTCTCTCTCTCTCTCTCTCTCTCTCTCTCTCTCTCTCTCTCTCTCTCTCTCTCTCTCTCTCTCTCTCTCGGGTGTGTAAAACGTATACTGATGAGGGGGTGGGGGCAAAAAACAAACACAATAAACAATGTTTCTTCTTTATTTTATTGATAACCATTTAAATGTACCTGCATTATTTTTGTCAAGTTGATGCCAGCTACTAATGGTCTAGTGCTATATCATTTACCAATGTTCCTATATCATGTGTATGTAACACAAATGCTAATTAATAGGTATTATGATTTACTATACGCATGTGTTATTTACTTTTTATGTGTATTGAACCAGTGGCCTTAATACTGAATAAAGTTTGTTTTGTATTGCCTTATATATCATATTTACATTTGAAGAATCTATGAGTAAAACTCCCAATGTCCACAAATTATCGATTTTATTAATGTAGAGTATGTCAATGTCACCAGGATGTAATCAAGTTAAATCCGTAATTATAACAGAGCAGGAAGGTGAGTTGTTGACGAATTTGGGGTTGATACCTTGAGTAGTGCTGCATATAAGGCCATCTTACCTGAAGAAGAAAACACCATGAATATGTCACATTTAACTTTAACGTAAAATTCGATTTCAAAACTTCGTAAGAATCCTTGCAAGGAGAGATACATGGTGGGGTCCAGGAAATACACCACAAAATCCTTATCTCGAAGACTGACCATTATCTTGACCACTACCAAGGATGGCCTTTCTAGGTTTTGCCACAACGTCTTCGAGTGGAGTGGTATTAATTAAAAATGCCAAATATTTACTTGACATTTAGTGATGTAGGTCACACGAGATTTACAGATAATATCGGTCACACAAAACATATAGACCTAGACCTACATAAGGAGGAACATATTCTAAATACGCAATATATTTAAAAAAAAATTAAATTACAAAAACTGACTGAAATAATTTTCTTATTTTAGCTGTAATGGCGCACAGTGTAGATTTTGTTGTAAACTTTTATCGTCAACAACAACAAGAAGGAAGACATGAAAAGGTGATGCCATACAGATGACAACAGCCCCTCTGTGCAGCTGGGTCTTTTGGCAAGTACAATTATCAAGGTCATGTACAAACGCACACTATAAAACTATGTCCCACGTGTAAGGGTAAGTATTTCACTCCCAAAGACTTAAAACGACACCAACGAAGAGAGAGGAAGGAGCTAAAGTTCAAATGTGATCTATGTAATTCAGTGTTTGAAGAATAAAATCAGCTGGTCGACCATATGGGGATACACACCGGTGGAATGAAGCACATCTTTTGTGAATATGGAAAAAGATAAACCTCCGCAAGATGGGACATAAATGGTAGAGCTACACCTGTAACACGTGTGGGAAGGAACTATAGACCAAACAAACTTTAAGTCTTTGACAGTGTCTAAAGTACTGACAGGTTTCGTCATACCCAGACATTTTGTACCATTATTAGGCTATTTTTCTTCTCTTTTGTTTGTAGTGTAGTGTACGGAAGCATGGAGGTGACACATCTCGTGCGCACGAGATCTATGTCGTGCGCACGAGATGTGTCACCTCCAGGCTTCCGTAGTATGTACTTGACAACGTACAAAATAAAAATAAATTTACATAATCGTTTTTATTCAACTTTTCTGTATTCACTAATGAATACGATTCAACGTTTGTTTAGTTACTAATGAATACGATTCAACGTTTGTTTAGTTACTAATGAATACGATTCTTAATTCAATCCCATTGTGGTAGTTGTATACTCCTTTGTTTCAATTGTTCTGATGTTCTGTGCTGCCACCGACAAAACGCGGATATAATACATTAAAGACTGTTTTATGTCAAGTTTAAATTCATCTGATATGTATTTCAAGACTTCTGTTTGTGATAGAGCTTCTAACTTGTGTTTGACATGATTTATGTGTCTTATGTTTGATGCCGTTTTTGTCTGACGACTGTTGAGACTGATTTCGGTTTCAAAACCAAGGAGGACAACATCGCCACTATCGTCTAACATACCTTGTTTTAACGGATTTCCATCGAAAGGTATACATGCTGATGAACCTTTGAGTGAAGAAGATACGTCATTTATCAAATAAAAAAGGAACCAGGGTTTCTTAATTTGTATACATCATCATATAGCCTAAATTCTCTTAGAATATTCAATGATGGTATTGCAAAATTTATATCAGAATTCTCAGTTTTGGACAGTCCTCTTCTGATTTCATGAGATATGATGCATTTTTGAAACGGCTTATAAATCTAATTAATCTTGCTCGAAAATGGCGCCATTCCAATTTACAAAACGTCTTTGTTGTATCCATATATTGCACAGATGATGTTGTTTCGTGCTTAAACCATTTAACAACTTCAACTCAAAGCAATAAAGAAATATTTTGGATTGGAAGTTTATTTTATATTTATTTATATTGGAATGTAAAACGTAGTTTATTGTAGCGTTCTTTTTTAGTGTTTTTTTTCCGCATACATAAATTCATTTTGGTTGTGTTTCTCGACATCTATACTAAAATATAATGAAATTACTGTCAGTTTTCAGGTAATCCAAAAATAGATGTTGGCATGGAAAGTAGATTCAGATTTATATAGTAGATAATATGACATATATAACTTTACAAATAAGATTAGTCAGTTTTAAAATTATTAAAACAAATATAATTATTGCTAGTGTATTTAAAATCTATCCTCCCTTGTTGAAATGTTTTGTGTGACCGATATCATCGGCAAATTTCGTGTGACCTGCATCACTAAATGCCTAACCACATATAGTTCAGTATCACGAGCAACTGGTAAAATACGAAAATATATTGCATTCAGTAGGTAGTACTAAACCAAATAACTTCCGACTGGGTCAAAGTTCGAGGTGCACCCAAATTTTGATAGAGAAGTGAACACCACAAGTCCTGTGATTGGTAATAAATGTGAGTGTGTTGGTTGTAAATAAAAGTTTCATCTGGGCAAAAAATGTATGTAATTTTTTTTCGTCTAGTACCACTGTGTCAAGTGGCCTTGTAATTCAAACGTGTATGGGGTACCTGTAAAAAAGTACTCGAATTTTATGCGGAACTAGGGTAGTTATAGACGCTACTCATTATCTCCGAAATGAGCAGCTTGACCCCCATTTTTTTCTGATTCACTTTAAGGGTGAGGGGTGGAAGTATTTATATCTTTGGCGTTTATGTCGATTGATACGCTACAGGTAGGAGTTTTAGCCACATATGTTACTATTGTCGTCTATGGGATTTGATTTGGTAGTATACACCAAGTTCGATTTTCCACTCTCAAATTTAGATTATTTGCCAAAATAACGTCGATCAGCTTGTCAGTATGACCTAATCCACTGTTGTCGAAAATTGTGGATCGAAATGTTTGCAAATACTGGGCATACCATAAAACTGTTTGAACACACACACACACACACACACACACACACACACACACACACACACATAAATTGGTGTCTTTGGTGCACTACTTAAAAGCCAGAAACTCCAATCAGGAGCAGAATGCTAAGCTATATAATCACTGTAGTCCAAACTATAGGCGTACGGACTGACAACTTTGTCGGTGGGCGGGTTGATGTTTCACCGAATTAAACTAAAATGCCCGAATTTCTGTGCAAAACAGTTATATAGTGATACCCACGAATAATTTTTACATGGACCACAAATAATATTGTAGATAGAATGATGGCAATTTCCCCCTCAACCCCCACCCCCGACTCGTCCGCGTATGGTCCAAACTTACCTACATCTACTCGGGTGAGGCCACTGGTCATACCAGAGACGGGAGCTAGGGTGAACATGACTGAATCTAATGGATGTGACCATGTGAAAAGGATTGGACTTACCTGCACTTTTATACATGTAGTCCACTACAGCCGAGTTTTTTGCCTGCGTATCGAGGACAATCAGCTTGTCACCAGACCCGCTGCATATAACGCGAGCTTCATCACGAGTTTTTTGAACTAACCATCGAAGCAGACGTCAAGACGAGTTCTATTTTTGGCGTTGACGGGTACAGAAGTGTTTTGAGATTTTGATTTAGTTTTAGATCACAACCAAACAAATATGTCTTACTAAGTAGAAAATTAGTTGTACAAGACATTTAAGAATTCAACGTTATATTTTTGACGTCCATGCGATGATAAACACCAAAACCGTTTTACACACTGTATGAATGGCGTAGCGCGTTCAATTCTTATAATTCCAAATGCACTAATAGTGCCATTATACAAAACCATATTAAAAAAACCCCAATCGAACTCTATTCCATAATGATTTACAACTGTATCAATACACAAATAAGGGAATTTTAGAAAGTTGCATTCGTTTTTTTTCCGTCAAATCTCCGATTTTTTATATTGATTTACATAAGGTTTTATAAATTTTAAATTTGTGAATCAAATGTGGATAAAACGTTATAAAATTTAAAATAACAGAACATCAACTGATGACGTAAACAAATTTTCGGTGAATTTTGAACTAATTAACATGAGGTCGAGCGTCAAATTATTTAGAAGATTTATGTGCTACCTATATTAAAACTGCAGTTGTCAAAAGTTGAATTAGTGAAAATGAATGCGAAGACTGACTTGAAAGGAATAAAGTGGTTTCAGTATTACCGTTCGTGTGGATTTCAGAGGAAGTGTGTGATTATGTGATATTATCGGAAAGGACAGGTCGCGGAATTGTGCCCGAAGGCATATGTGTTTTCACGCGTGTAAGTTGTCGGTTTACTTGTAGATATACATGTATTTTTAATGGATTCAAAAAGATTGTTTCAGGTGATGCATATAACATATTTCTTTGTTTTTGCAGCCATTTTGTTAAACATATTGAATCACAGAAACGATAAACATTTCTCAGAATAAATTTTATGCATGTTCTGCCTCCTATAAAACCCTGTATTTGAACTATAAATTATTGTTTGCGGTTAAATAGAATGCAAGATATAGCCACTTATTATTTCTAACGACCATTTTTGGGGCCATCTAGGATTTACTTGTCAGCTGTCTTGTCAATGTTGTCATCGACTGGGTCATGCGACAAACGACAGAAGACATGCCAAGAGGGCTTCGATGGACTCCCTTCTCTGTACTAGAGGATTTGGACTTTGCCGATGACCTTGCTCTCCTGTCAAACACACACAAACATATCCAGGAGAAAACAACAGGCCTCAGCAGATTCGGCAGGCAAGTTGGATTGCGAATCAGCCAGAAGAAGACAAAAGTCATGACACTGAATGTCAACATACCAACCTCAGTGACAGTGGACAACAAGGACCTCCCCAGCGCTGAAACATTTACCTACCTTGGAAGTGTCATTAGCAAAGATGGAGGATCTGACATAGACATCCGCAACAGACTGAACAAAGCAAGGCATAATTTTATGAGCCTACATGCAGTCTGGAGATCAGTACAATACAGTACCATCACAAAACTCAGAATCTACAAGAGTTGCATGCTATCAACATTGCTGTATGGGGTAGAGAGCTGGTGAATGACAGAACAAGACATGTCAAAACTGTCCACCTTTCACACGACCTGGCTCAGACAAATTCTCAGAATCTTTTGGCCACAAACCATATCCAATCAAGAGTTACTTGCCAGGTGTCAACACAAAGATATGCCTACCATCATTCAGAGAAAATGCTGGAAGTGGATTGGACACGTCCTGCGCATGGATGCAGATTCCATAACAAAAACAGCCATATGGTGGACGCCAGAAGGCAAGCGGAAGCGAGCACGCCCAAAGACAACCAGGAGAAGAACTGTGCAAGCAGAGTTAAAAGACATCAACCACACCTGGGGCACCATACAGCGAATGGCCAGAGACAGGGA